>NC_134485.1:158434397-158436897 GCF_040206685.1 Ascaphus truei
GTGTGTGTGTCACTGGTTATGTGTCTGTGTGTGTCTCACTGGTACTGTGTGTGGATGTGTCAGTGTGTGTGTGTGTGTGTGTGTGTGTGTGTGTGTGTGTGTGTGTGTGTGTGTGTGTGTGTGTGTGTGTGTCACTGGTTGTATGTATGTGTGTGTCACTGGTTCTGTGCGTCTATTTGTGTGTGTGTGTGTGTGTGTCACTGGTTCTGTGTGTGTCTCTGGTTCTGTGTGTGTGTGTGTGTGTCACTGGTTCTGTGTGTGTGTGTGTGTGTGTCACTGGTTCTGTGTGTGTCTCTGGTTCTGTGTGTGTGTGTGTGTGTGTGTGTGTGTGTGTGTGTGTGTGTGTGTTTGTGTGTGTGTGTCACTGGTTCTATGTGTGTGTGTGTGTGTGTGTCACTGGTTCTATGTGTGTGTGTGTGTGTGTGTGTGTGTGTGTGTGTGTGTGTGTCACTGGTTCTATGTGTGTGTGTGTGTGTGTGTGTGTGTGTGTATGTGTGTGTGTGTGTGTGTGTGTGTGTCACTGGTTCTATGTGTGTGTGTGTGTCACTGGTTCTATGTGTGTGTGTGTGTGTGTGTGTGTGTGTGTGTGTGTGTGTGTGTGTGTGTGTGTGTGTGTGTGTGTGTGTGTGTGTGTGTGTGTGTCACTGGTTCTGTGTGTCTGTTTGTGTGGTGTGTGTGTGTCTCTGGTTCTGTGTGTGTGTGTGTGTGTCACTGATTCTGTGTGTGCATGTGTGTCACTGGTTCTGTGTGTGTGTGTGTGTGTGTGTGTGTGTGTGTGTGTGTGTGTGTCACTGGTTCTGTGTGTGTGTGTCACTGGTTCTGTGTGTGTGTGTGTGTGTGTGTGTGTGTGTGTCACTGGTTCTGTGTGTGTGTGTGTGTGTGTGTGTGTGTGTATCACTGGTTCTGTGTGTGTGTGTGTGTGTGTGTGTGTGTGTGTGTCACTGGTTCTGTATGTGTGTGTGTGTGTGTCACTGGTTATATGTGTGTGTGTGTGTGTGTGTGTGTGTGTGTGTGTGTGTGTGTGTGTGTCACTGGTTCTGTGTGTGTGTGTGTCACTGGTTATGTGTGTGTGTGTGTGTGTCACTGGTTCTGTATGTGTGTGTGTGTCACTGGTTCTGTGTATGTGTGTGTGTGTGTCACTGGTTATGTGTGTGTGTGTGTGTGTGTGTGTGTGTGTGTGTGTGTGTGTGTGTCACTGGTTCTATGTGTGTGTGTGTGTCACTGGTTATATGTGTGTGTGTGTGTGTGTGTGTCACCGGTTCTGTGTGTCTGTTTGTGTGTGTGTGTGTGTGTGTGTGTGTGTGTGTGTGTCACTGGTTCTGTGTGTGTCTCTGGTTATGTGTGTGTGTGTGTGTGTGTGTGTGTGTGTCTCACTGGTTCTGTGTGTCTGTGTGTGTGTGTGTGTGTGTGTGTGTCACTGGTTGTGTGTGTGTGTATGTGTGTGTGTGTCACTGGCTCTGTGTGTGCATGTGTGTCACTGGTTCTGTGTGTGTCACTGGTTCTGTGTGTGTGTGTGTGTGTGTGTGTGTGTGTGTGTGTGTGTGTGTGTGTCACTTGTTCTGTGTGTGTGTGTGTGTGTGTGTCACTCGTCCTGTGTGTGTGTGTGTGTCACTGGTTCTGTGTGTGTGTGTATGTGTGTGTGTCACTGGTTATTGTGTGTGTGTGTGTGTGTGTGTGTGTGTGTGTGTGTGTGTGTGTGTGTGTGTCACTAGTTCTGTGTGTGTGTCACTCCTTCTGTGTGTGTGTGTCACTGGTTCTGTGTGTTTGTGTGTCACTGGTTCTGTGTGTTTGTGTGCCATTGGTTCTGTGTGTGTGTCACTGGTTTTGTGTGTGTCTGTGTGTGTGTGTGTCACTGGTTTTGTGTGTGTGTGTGTGTGTGTGTGTGTGTGTGTCACTGGTTTTGTGTGTGTGTGTGTGTGTGTGTGTGTGTGTGTCACTGGTTTTGTGTGTGTGTCACTCGTTCTGTGTGTGTGTGTGTGTGTGTGTGTGTCACTGGTTATGTGTGTGTGTGTGTGTGTGTGTGTCGCTCCTTCTGTGTGTGTGTGTGTGTCACTGGTTCTGTGTGTGTGTGTGTGTGTGTGTGTGTGTGTGTGTGTCACTGGTTCTGTGTGTGTGTGTCACTGGTTCTGTGTGTGTGTCACTGGTTCATTGTGTGTGTCACTGGTTCTGTGTGTGTGTCACTGGTTCTCTCTGTGTGTGTGTGTGTGTGTGTGTGTGTGTGTGTGTGTGTGTGTGTGTGTGTGTGTGTGTGTCACTTGTTCTGTGTGTGTGTGTGTGTGTGTGTGTCACTCGTTCTGTGTGTGTGTGTGTGTGTGTGTGTGTGTGTGTGTGTGTGTGTGTGTGTGTGTGTGTGTGTGTGTGTGTGTGTGTGTGTGTGTGTCACTGGTTCTGTGTGTGTGTGTGTGTATGTGTGTGTGTCACTGGTTATTGTGTGTGTGTGTGTGTGTGTGTGTGTGTGTGTGTGTGTGTGTGTGTGTGTGTGTGTGTGTGTGTGTGTGTG
>NC_134485.1:158439397-158449397 GCF_040206685.1 Ascaphus truei
GGTTCTATGTGTGTGTGTGTGTGTGTGTGTGTGTGTGTGTGTGTGTGTGTGTGTGTGTGTGTGTGTGTGTGTGTGTGTGTGTGTGTGTGTGTGTCACTGGTTCTGTGTGTCTGTTTGTGTGGTGTGTGTGTGTCTCTGGTTCTGTGTGTGTGTGTGTGTGTGTGTGTCACTGATTCTGTGTGTGCATGTGTGTCACTGGTTCTCTGTGTGTGTGTGTGTGTGTGTGTGTGTGTGTGTCACTGGTTCTGTGTGTGTGTGTGTCACTGGTTCTGTGTGTGTGTGTGTGTGTGTGTGTGTGTGTGTGTGTCACTGGTTCTGTGTGTGTGTGTGTGTGTGTGTGTGTGTATCACTGGTTCTGTGTGTGTGTGTGTGTGTGTGTGTGTGTGTGTGTGTGTGTGTCACTGGTTCTGTATGTGTGTGTGTGTGTCACTGGTTATATGTGTGTGTGTGTGTGTGTGTGTGTGTGTGTGTGTGTGTGTGTGTGTGTGTGTGTGTGTCACTGGTTCTGTGTGTGTGTGTGTCACTGGTTATGTGTGTGTGTGTGTGTGTCACTGGTTCTGTATGTGTGTGTGTGTCACTGGTTCTGTGTATGTGTGTGTGTGTGTCACTGGTTATGTGTGTGTGTGTGTGTGTGTGTGTGTGTGTGTGTGTGTGTGTCACTGGTTCTATGTGTGTGTGTGTGTCACTGGTTATATGTGTGTGTGTGTGTGTGTGTGTGTGTGTCACCGGTTCTGTGTGTCTGTTTGTGTGTGTGTGTGTGTGTGTGTGTGTGTGTGTCACTGGTTCTGTGTGTGTCTCTGGTTATGTGTGTGTGTGTGTGTGTGTGTGTGTGTGTCTCACTGGTTCTGTGTGTCTGTGTGTGTGTGTGTGTGTGTGTGTGTGTCACTGGTTGTGTGTGTGTGTATGTGTGTGTGTGTCACTGGCTCTGTGTGTGCATGTGTGTCACTGGTTCTGTGTGTGTCACTGGTTCTGTGTGTGTGTGTGTGTGTGTGTGTGTGTGTGTGTGTGTGTGTGTGTGTGTGTGTCACTTGTTCTGTGTGTGTGTGTGTGTGTGTGTGTGTGTCACTCGTCCTGTGTGTGTGTGTGTGTGTCACTGGTTCTGTGTGTGTGTGTATGTGTGTGTGTCACTGGTTATTGTGTGTGTGTGTGTGTGTGTGTGTGTGTGTGTGTGTGTGTGTGTGTGTGTGTGTGTGTGTGTGTCACTAGTTCTGTGTGTGTGTCACTCCTTCTGTGTGTGTGTGTCACTGGTTCTGTGTGTTTGTGTGTCACTGGTTCTGTGTGTTTGTGTGCCATTGGTTCTGTGTGTGTGTCACTGGTTTTGTGTGTGTGTGTGTGTGTGTGTGTGTGTCACTGGTTTTGTGTGTGTGTGTGTGTGTGTGTGTGTGTGTGTCACTGGTTCTGTGTGTCTGTTTGTGTGGTGTGTGTGTGTCTCTGGTTCTGTGTGTGTGTGTGTGTGTGTCACTGATTCTGTGTGTGCATGTGTGTCACTGGTTCTGTGTGTGTGTGTGTGTGTGTGTGTGTGTGTGTCACTGGTTCTGTGTGTGTGTGTCACTGGTTCTGTGTGTGTGTGTGTGTGTGTGTGTGTGTGTGTGTGTGTCACTGGTTCTGTGTGTGTGTGTGTGTGTGTGTGTGTGTGTGTGTGTATCACTGGTTCTGTGTGTGTGTGTGTGTGTGTGTGTGTGTGTGTGTGTGTCACTGGTTCTGTATGTGTGTGTGTGTGTCACTGGTTATATGTGTGTGTGTGTGTGTGTGTGTGTGTGTGTGTGTGTGTGTGTGTGTGTGTGTGTGTCACTGGTTCTGTGTGTGTGTGTGTCACTGGTTATGTGTGTGTGTGTGTGTGTCACTGGTTCTGTATGTGTGTGTGTGTCACTGGTTCTGTGTATGTGTGTGTGTGTGTCACTGGTTATGTGTGTGTGTGTGTGTGTGTGTGTGTGTGTGTGTGTGTCACTGGTTCTATGTGTGTGTGTGTGTCACTGGTTATATGTGTGTGTGTGTGTGTGTGTGTCACCGGTTCTGTGTGTCTGTTTGTGTGTGTGTGTGTGTGTGTGTGTGTGTGTGTCACTGGTTCTGTGTGTGTCTCTGGTTATGTGTGTGTGTGTGTGTGTGTGTGTGTCTCACTGGTTCTGTGTGTCTGTGTGTGTGTGTGTGTGTGTGTGTGTCACTGGTTGTGTGTGTGTGTATGTGTGTGTGTGTCACTGGCTCTGTGTGTGCATGTGTGTCACTGGTTCTGTGTGTGTCACTGGTTCTGTGTGTGTGTGTGTGTGTGTGTGTGTGTGTGTGTGTGTGTGTGTCACTAGTTCTGTGTGTGTGTCACTCCTTCTGTGTGTGTGTGTCACTGGTTCTGTGTGTTTGTGTGTCACTGGTTCTGTGTGTTTGTGTGCCATTGGTTCTGTGTGTGTGTCACTGGTTTTGTGTGTGTGTGTGTGTGTGTGTGTCACTGGTTTTGTGTGTGTGTGTGTGTGTGTGTGTGTGTGTCACTGGTTTTGTGTGTGTGTGTGTGTGTGTGTGTGTGTGTGTGTGTCACTGGTTTTGTGTGTGTGTCACTGGTTATGTGTGTGTGTGTGTGTGTGTGTGTGTCGCTCCTTCTGTGTGTGTGTGTGTGTCACTGGTTCTGTGTGTGTGTGTGTGTGTGTGTGTGTGTGTCACTGGTTCTGTGTGTGTGTGTCACTGGTTCTGTGTGTGTGTCACTGGTTCATTGTGTGTGTCACTGGTTCTGTGTGTGTGTCACTGGTTCTCTCTGTGTGTGTGTGTGTGTGTGTGTGTGTGTGTGTGTCACTTGTTCTGTGTGTGTGTGTGTGTGTGTGTCACTCGTTCTGTGTGTGTGTGTGTGTGTGTGTGTGTGTGTGTGTGTGTGTGTGTGTGTGTGTGTGTGTGTGTGTGTCACTGGTTCTGTGTGTGTGTGTGTGTATGTGTGTGTGTCACTGGTTATTGTGTGTGTGTGTGTGTGTGTGTGTGTGTGTGTGTGTGTGTGTGTGTGTGTGTGTGTGTGTCACTGGTTCTGTGTGTGCATGTGTGTCACTGGTTCTGTGTGTGTGTGTGTGTGTGTGTGTGTGTGTGTGTGTGTGTGTGTGTGTGTGTGTGTGTGTGTGTGTGTGTGTGTGTCATTGGTTTTGTGTGTCACTGGTTCTGTATTTGTGTGTGTGTCACTGGTTATGTGTCTGTGTGTGTGTCACTGGTTATGTGTGTGTGTGTGTGTGTGTGTGTCACCGGTTCTGTGTGTCTGTTTGTGTGTGTGTGTGTGTGTGTGTGTGTGTCACTGGTTATGTGTGTGTGTGTGTGTGTGTGTGTGTGTCTCACTGGTTCTGTGTGTCTGTGTGTGTGTGTGTGTGTGTGTGTGTCACTGGTTGTGTGTGTGTGTATGTGTGTGTGTGTCACTGGCTCTGTGTGTGCATGTGTGTCACTGGTTCTGTGTGTGTCACTGGTTCTGTGTGTGTGTGTGTGTGTGTGTGTGTGTGTGTGTGTGTGTGTGTGTGTGTGTCACTTGTTCTGTGTGTGTGTGTGTGTGTGTGTGTCACTCGTCCTGTGTGTGTGTGTGTGTCACTGGTTCTGTGTGTGTGTGTGTATGTGTGTGTGTCACTGGTTATTGTGTGTGTGTGTGTGTGTGTGTGTGTGTGTGTGTGTGTGTGTGTGTGTGTGTGTGTGTCACTAGTTCTGTGTGTGTGTCACTCCTTCTGTGTGTGTGTGTCACTGGTTCTGTGTGTTTGTGTGTCACTGGTTCTGTGTGTTTGTGTGCCATTGGTTCTGTGTGTGTGTCACTGGTTTTGTGTGTGTGTGTGTGTGTGTGTGTGTCACTGGTTTTGTGTGTGTGTGTGTGTGTGTGTGTGTGTCACTGGTTTTGTGTGTGTGTGTGTGTGTGTGTGTGTCACTGGTTTTGTGTGTGTGTCACTCGTTCTGTGTGTGTGTGTGTGTGTGTGTGTGTGTGTGTGTGTGTGTGTGTGTGTGTGTGTGTGTCACTGGTTATGTGTGTGTGTGTGTGTGTGTCGCTCCTTCTGTGTGTGTGTGTGTGTCACTGGTTCTGTGTGTGTGTGTGTGTGTGTGTGTGTCACTGGTTCTGTGTGTGTGTGTCACTGGTTCTGTGTGTGTGTCACTGGTTCATTGTGTGTGTCACTGGTTCTGTGTGTGTGTCACTGGTTCTCTCTGTGTGTGTGTGTGTGTGTGTGTGTGTGTGTGTGTGTGTGTGTGTGTGTGTGTGTGTCACTTGTTCTGTGTGTGTGTGTGTGTGTCACTCGTTCTGTGTGTGTGTGTGTGTGTGTGTGTGTGTGTGTGTGTGTGTGTGTGTGTGTGTCACTGGTTCTGTGTGTGTGTGTGTGTATGTGTGTGTGTCACTGGTTATTGTGTGTGTGTGTGTGTGTGTGTGTGTGTGTGTGTGTGTGTGTGTGTCACTGGTTCTGTGTGTGCATGTGTGTCACTGGTTCTGTGTGTGTGTGTGTGTGTGTGTGTGTGTGTGTGTGTGTGTGTGTGTGTGTGTGTGTGTGTGTGTGTCATTGGTTTTGTGTGTCACTGGTTCTGTATTTGTGTGTGTGTCACTGGTTATGTGTCTGTGTGTGTGTCACTGGTTATGTGTGTGGATGTGTCAGTGGTTCTGTGTGTGTGTGTGTGTGTCACTGGTTCTCTGTGTGTATGTGTGTGTGTCACTGGTTCTGTGTGTGTGTGTGTGTGTGTGTGTGTGTGTGTGTGTGTGTGTGTGTGTGTCACTGGTTCTGTGTGTGTGTGTGTGTGTGTGTGTGTGTGTGTGTGTGTGTCACTGGTTCTGTGTGTGTGTGTGTGTGTGTGTGTGTGTGTGTGTGTGTGTGTGTGTGTGTGTGTATCACTGGTTTTGTGTGTGTGTGTATGTGTGTGTGTGTCACTGGTTCTGTGTGTGTGTGTGTGTGTGTGTGTCACTGGTTCTGGGTTTGTGTGTGTGTGTGTCACTCGTTCTGTGTGTGTGTGTGTGTGTCACTCGTTCTGTGTGTGTGTGTGTGTGTGTGTGTGTGTGTGTGTCACTTGTTCTGTGTGTCACTCCTTCTGTGTGTGTGTGTGTCACTGGTTCTGTGTGTTTGTATGTCACTGGTTCTGTGTGTGTGTGTGTGTATGTGTGTGTCACTGGTTCTGTGTGTGTGTGTCACTGGTTCTGTGTGTTTGTGTGTCACTGGTTGTGTGTGTGTGTGTGTGTGTGTGTGTCATTGGTTTTGTGTGTGTCACTGGTTCTGTATTTGTGTGTGTGTCACTGGTTCTGTGTGTTTGTGTGTGTGTCACTGGTTCTGTGTGTGTGTGTGTGTGTCATTGGTTTTGTGTGTGTCACTGGTACTGTATTTGTGTGTGTGTCACTGGTTCTGTATTTGTGTGTGTGTCACTGGTTCTGTATTTGTGTGTGTGTCACTGGTTATGTGTCTGTGTGTGTGTCTCACTGGTTCTGTGTGTGTGTCTGTGTGTGTGTCACTGGTTATGTGTCTGTGTGTGTCTCACTGGTACTGTGTGTGGATGTGTCAGTGTGTGTGTGTGTGTGTGTGTGTGTGTGTGTGTGTGTGTGTGTGTGTGTGTGTGTGTGTGTCACTGGTTGTATGTATGTGTGTGTCACTGGTTCTGTGCGTCTATTTGTGTGTGTGTGTGTGTGTGTCACTGGTTCTGTGTGTGTCTCTGGTTCTGTGTGTGTGTGTGTGTGTCACTGGTTCTGTGTGTGTGTGTGTGTGTCACTGGTTCTGTGTGTGTGTCTCTGCTTCTGTGTGTGTGTGTGTGTGTGTGTGTGTGTGTTTGTGTGTGTGTGTCACTGGTTCTATGTGTGTGTGTGTGTGTCACTGGTTCTATGTGTGTGTGTGTGTGTGTGTGTGTGTGTGTGTATGTGTCACTGGTTCTATGTGTGTGTGTGTGTGTGTATGTGTGTGTGTGTGTGTGTGTGTGTGTGTGTGTGTGTCACTGGTTCTATGTGTGTGTGTGTGTCACTGGTTCTATGTGTGTGTGTGTGTGTGTGTGTGTGTGTGTGTGTGTGTGTGTGTGTGTGTGTGTGTGTGTGTGTGTGTGTGTGTGTGTCACTGGTTCTGTGTGTCTGTTTGTGTGGTGTGTGTGTGTCTCTCGTACTGTGTGTTTGTGTGTGTGTGTCACTTGTTCTGTGTGTGTGTGTCACTCCTTCTGTGTGTGTGTGTGTGTGTGTGTGTGTGTGTGTGTGTGTGTCACTGGTTGTGTGTGTGTGTGTGTGTGTGTGTGTCACTGGTTCTGTGTGTGTGTGTGTGTGTGTGTGTGTGTGTGTGTGTGTGTGTGTGTGTGTGTGTGTGTGTGTGTCACTGGTTCTGTGTGTGTGTGTGTCACTGGTTCTGTGTGTGTGTCACTGGTTGTGTGTGTGTGTCACTCCTTCTGTGTGTGTGTGTGTGTTTGTGGCACTGGTTCTGTGTGTTTGTGTCACTGGTTGTGTGTGTGTGTGTGTGTGTGTGTGTGTGTGTGTGTCACTGGTTCTATGTGTGTGTGTGTGTGTGTGTGTGTGTGTGTGTGTGTGTGTGTGTGTGTGTGTGTGTGTGTGTGTGTGTGTGTGTGTGTCACTGGTTCTGTGTGTGTGTGTCACTGGTTCTGTGTGTGTGTGTGTGTGTGTGTGTGTGTCACTGGTTCTGTGTGTGTGTGTGTGTGTGTGTGTGTGTGTGTGTGTGTGTGTGTGTGTGTGTGTATCACTGGTTCTGTGTGTGTGTGTGTGTGTGTGTGTGTGTCACTGGTTCTGTATGTGTGTGTGTGTGTCACTGGTTATATGTGTGTGTGTGTGTGTGTGTGTGTGTGTGTGTGTGTGTGTGTGTGTGTCACTGGTTCTGTGTGTGTGTGTGTCACTGGTTATGTGTGTGTGTGTGTGTGTGTGTCACTGGTTCTGTATGTGTGTGTGTGTCACTGGTTCTGTGTATGTGTGTGTGTGTGTGTCACTGGTTATGTGTGTGTGTGTGTGTGTGTGTGTGTCACTGGTTCTATGTTTGTGTGTGTGTCACTGGTTATATGTGTGTGTGTGTGTGTGTGTGTGTGTCACCGGTTCTGTGTGTCTGTTTGTGTGTGTGTGTGTGTGTGTGTGTGTGTGTGTGTGTCACTAGTTCTGTGTGTGTCTCTGGTTATATGTGTGTGTGTGTGTGTGTGTGTGTGTGTGTGTCTCACTGGTTCTGTGTGTCTGTGTCTGTGTGTGTGTGTGTGTGTGTGTGTGTGTGTCACTGGTTGTGTGTGTGTGTATGTGTGTGTGTGTCACTGGCTCTGTGTGTGCATGTGTGTCACTGGTTCTGTGTGTGTCACTGGTTCTCTGTGTGTGTGTGTGTGTGTGTGTGTGTGTGTGTGTGTGTGTGTGTGTGTGTGTGTGTGTGTGTGTGTGTGTGTGTGTGTGTGTCACTTGTTCTGTGTGTGTGTGTGTGTGTGTGTGTGTGTCACTCGTCCTGTATGTGTGTGTGTGTCACTGGTTCTGTGTGTGTGTGTATGTGTGTGTCACTGGTTATTGTGTGTGTGTGTGTGTGTGTGTGTGTGTGTGTGTCACTTGTTCTGTGTGTGTGTCACTCCTTCTGTGTGTGTGTGTCACTGGTTCTGTGTGTTTGTGTGTCACTGGTTCTGTGTGTTTGTGTGTCACTGGTTCTGTGTGTTTGTGTGCCATTGGTTCTGTGTGTGTGTCACTGGTTTTGTGTGTGTGTGTGTGTGTGTGTGTCACTGGTTTTGTGTGTGTGTGTGTGTGTGTGTGTCACTGGTTTTGTGTGTGTGTGTGTGTGTGTGTGTCACTGGTTTTGTGTGTGTGTCACTCGTTCTGTGTGTGTGTGTGTGTGTGTGTGTGTGTGTGTGTGTGTGTGTGTCACTGGTTATGTGTGTGTGTGTGTGTGTGTGTGTGTGTGTCGCTCCTTCTGTGTGTGTGTGTGTGTCACTGGTTCTGTGTGTGTGTGTGTGTGTGTGTGTGTGTGTGTGTGTGTGTGTGTGTGTGTGTGTGTCACTGGTTCTGTGTGTGTGTGTCACTGGTTCTGTGTGTGTGTGTGTGTGTGTCACTGGTTCTGTGTGTGTGTGTGTGTGTGTGTGTGTCACTGGTTCTGTGTGTGTGTGTGTGTGTGTGTGTGTGTGTGTGTGTGTGTGTGTGTGTGTGTGTGTGTGTGTGTGTGTGTGTGTGTGTGTCACTGGTTCTGTATGTGTGTGTGTGTGTCACTGGTTCTGTGTGTGTGTGTGTGTGTGTGTGTATGTCACTGGTTCTTTATGTGTGTGTGTGTCACTGGTTCTGTGTATGTGTGTGTGTGTGTCACTGGTTCTGTGTGTGTGTGTGTGTGTGTGTGTGTGTGTGTGTGTGTGTGTGTGTGTGTGTGTGTGTGTCACTGGTTCTATGTGTGTGTGTGTCACTGGTTATATGTGTGTGTGTGTGTTTCACCGGTTCTGTGTGTCTGTTTGTGTGTGTGTGTGTGTGTGTGTGTGTCACTGGTTCTGTGTGTGTCTCTGGTTGTGTGTGTGTGTGTGTGTGTGTGTGTGTGTGTGTGTGTCACTGGTTCTGTGTGTCTGTGTGTGTGTGTGTGTGTGTGTGTGTGTGTGTGTGTGTGTGTGTGTGTGTCACTGGTTGTGTGTGTGTATGTGTGTGTGTGTGTCACTGGCTCTGTGTGTGCATGTGTGTCACTGGTTCTGTGTGTGTCACTGGTTCTGTGTGTGTGTGTGTGTGTGTGTGTGTGTGTGTGTGTGTGTGTGTGTGTGTGTGTGTGTGTGTGTGTCACTTGTTCTGTGTGTGTTTGTGTGTGTGTGTGTCACTCGTTCTGTGTGTGTGTGTGTGTGTGTGTGTCACTGGTTCTGTGTGTGTGTGTATGTGTGTGTGTCACTGGTTCTGTGTGTGTCTCTGGTTATGTGTGTGTGTGTGTGTGTGTGTGTGTGTGTCTCACTGGTTCTGTGTGTCTGTGTGTGTGTGTGTGTGTGTGTGTGTGTGTGTGTGTCACTGGTTGTGTGTGTGTGTATGTGTGTGTGTGTCACTGGCTCTGTGTGTGCATGTGTGTCACTGGTTCTGTGTGTGTCACTGGTTCTGTGTGTGTGTGTGTGTGTGTGTGTGTGTGTGTGTGTGTGTGTGTGTGTGTGTGTGTGTGTGTGTGTGTGTGTGTGTGTGTGTGTCACTTGTTCTGTGTGTGTGTGTGTGTGTGTGTGTCACTTGTTCTGTGTGTGTGTGTGTGTGTCACTTGTCCTGTGTGTGTGTGTGTGTGTCACTGGTTCTGTGTGTGTGTGTATGTGTGTGTGTCACTGGTTATTGTGTGTGTGTGTGTGTGTGTGTGTGTGTGTGTGTGTGTGTGTGTGTGTCACTTGTTCTGTGTGTGTGTCACTCCTTCTGTGTGTGTGTGTCACTGGTTCTGTGTGTTTGTGTGTCACTGGTTCTGTGTGTTTGTGTGCCATTGGTTCTGTGTGTGTGTCACTGGTTTTGTGTGTGTGTGTGTGTGTGTGTGTGTGTCACTGGTTTTGTGTGTGTGTGTGTGTGTGTGTGTGTCACTGGTTTTGTGTGTGTGTGTGTGTGTGTGTCACTGGTTTTGTGTGTGTGTCACTCGTTCTGTGTGTGTGTGTGTGTGTGTGTGTGTGTGTGTCACTGGTTATGTGTGTGTGTGTGTCGCTCCTTCTGTGTGTGTGTGTGTCACTGGTTCTGTGTGTGTGTGAGTGTGTGTGTGTGTGTGTGTGTGTGTGTCACTGGTTCTGTGTGTGTGTGTCACTGGTTCTGTGTGTGTGTCACTGGTTCATTGTGTGTGTCACTGGTTCTGTGTGTGTGTCACTGGTTCTCTGTGTGTGTGTGTGTGTGTGTGTGTGTGTGTGTGTGTGTGTGTGTGTGTCACTTGTTCTGTGTGTGTGTGTGTGTGTGTGTGTGTGTGTGTGTGTGTGTGTGTGTGTCACTCGTTCTGTGTGTGTGTGTGTGTGTGTGTGTGTGTGTGTGTGTCACTGGTTCTGTGTGTGTGTGTGTATGTGTGTGTGTCACTGGTTATTGTGTGTGTGTGTGTGTGTGTGTGTGTGTGTGTGTGTGTGTGTGTGTGTGTGTGTGTGTGTGTGTGTGTGTGTGTGTGTGTGTGTGTGTGTGTGTGTGTCA
>NC_134485.1:158454397-158471897 GCF_040206685.1 Ascaphus truei
TGTGTGTCACTGGTTTTGTGTGTGTGTGTGTGTGTGTGTGTCACTGGTTTTGTGTGTGTGTGTGTGTGTGTCACTGGTTTTGTGTGTGTGTCACTCGTTCTGTGTGTGTGTGTGTGTGTGTGTGTGTGTGTGTGTGTGTGTGTGTGTCACTGGTTATGTGTGTGTGTGTGTGTGTGTGTGTGTCGCTCCTTCTGTGTGTGTGTGTGTGTCACTGGTTCTGTGTGTGTGTGTGTGTGTGTGTGTGTGTGTGTGTGTGTGTGTCACTGGTTCTGTGTGTGTGTGTCACTGGTTCTGTGTGTGTGTGTGTGTGTGTCACTGGTTCTGTGTGTGTGTGTGTGTGTGTGTGTCACTGGTTCTGTGTGTGTGTGTGTGTGTGTGTGTGTGTGTGTGTGTGTGTGTGTGTGTGTGTGTGTGTGTGTGTCACTGGTTCTGTATGTGTGTGTGTGTGTCACTGGTTCTGTGTGTGTGTGTGTGTGTGTGTGTGTGTGTGTGTATGTCACTGGTTCTTTATGTGTGTGTGTGTCACTGGTTCTGTGTATGTGTGTGTGTGTGTCACTGGTTCTGTGTGTGTGTGTGTGTGTGTGTGTGTGTGTGTGTGTGTGTGTGTGTCACTGGTTCTATGTGTGTGTGTGTCACTGGTTATATGTGTGTGTGTGTGTTTCACCGGTTCTGTGTGTCTGTTTGTGTGTGTGTGTGTGTGTGTCACTGGTTCTGTGTGTGTCTCTGGTTGTGTGTGTGTGTGTGTGTGTGTGTGTGTGTGTGTGTGTGTGTCACTGGTTCTGTGTGTCTGTGTGTGTGTGTGTGTGTGTGTGTGTGTGTGTGTGTGTGTGTGTGTCACTGGTTGTGTGTGTGTATGTGTGTGTGTGTCACTGGCTCTGTGTGTGCATGTGTGTCACTGGTTCTGTGTGTGTCACTGGTTCTGTGTGTGTGTGTGTGTGTGTGTGTGTGTGTGTGTGTGTGTGTGTGTGTGTGTGTGTGTGTGTGTGTGTCACTTGTTCTGTGTGTGTTTGTGTGTGTGTGTGTCACTCGTTCTGTGTGTGTGTGTGTGTGTGTGTGTGTGTCACTGGTTCTGTGTGTGTGTGTATGTGTGTGTGTCACTGGTTCTGTGTGTGTCTCTGGTTATGTGTGTGTGTGTGTGTGTGTGTGTGTGTGTGTGTGTGTGTGTGTGTGTGTGTGTGTGTGTGTCTCACTGGTTCTGTGTGTCTGTGTGTGTGTGTGTGTGTGTGTGTGTGTGTCACTGGTTGTGTGTGTGTGTATGTGTGTGTGTGTCACTGGCTCTGTGTGTGCATGTGTGTCACTGGTTCTGTGTGTGTCACTGGTTCTGTGTGTGTGTGTGTGTGTGTGTGTGTGTGTGTGTGTGTGTGTGTGTGTGTGTGTGTCACTTGTTCTGTGTGTGTGTGTGTGTGTGTGTGTGTGTCACTTGTTCTGTGTGTGTGTGTGTGTCACTTGTCCTGTGTGTGTGTGTGTGTCACTGGTTCTGTGTGTGTGTGTATGTGTGTGTGTCACTGGTTATTGTGTGTGTGTGTGTGTGTGTGTGTGTGTGTGTGTGTGTGTGTGTCACTTGTTCTGTGTGTGTGTCACTCCTTCTGTGTGTGTGTGTCACTGGTTCTGTGTGTTTGTGTGTCACTGGTTCTGTGTGTTTGTGTGCCATTGGTTCTGTGTGTGTGTCACTGGTTTTGTGTGTGTGTGTGTGTGTGTGTGTCACTGGTTTTGTGTGTGTGTGTGTGTGTGTGTGTGTGTCACTGGTTTTGTGTGTGTGTGTGTGTGTGTGTGTGTGTGTCACTGGTTTTGTGTGTGTGTCACTCGTTCTGTGTGTGTGTGTGTGTGTGTGTGTGTGTGTCACTGGTTATGTGTGTGTGTGTGTCGCTCCTTCTGTGTGTGTGTGTGTCACTGGTTCTGTGTGTGTGTGTGTGTGTGTGTGTGTGTGTCACTGGTTCTGTGTGTGTGTGTCACTGGTTCTGTGTGTGTGTCACTGGTTCATTGTGTGTGTCACTGGTTCTGTGTGTGTGTCACTGGTTCTCTGTGTGTGTGTGTGTGTGTGTGTGTGTGTGTGTGTGTGTCACTTGTTCTGTGTGTGTGTGTGTGTGTGTGTGTGTGTGTGTGTCACTCGTTCTGTGTGTGTGTGTGTGTGTGTGTGTGTGTGTGTCACTGGTTCTGTGTGTGTGTGTGTATGTGTGTGTGTCACTGGTTATTGTGTGTGTGTGTGTGTGTGTGTGTGTGTGTGTGTGTGTGTGTGTGTGTGTGTGTGTGTGTGTGTGTGTGTGTGTGTGTGTGTGTGTGTGTGTGTGTGTGTGTGTGTGTGTGTGTGTGTGTGTGTGTGTGTCACTGGTTCTGTGTGTGCATGTGTGTCACTGGTTCTGTGTGTGTGTGTGTGTGTCACTGGTTCTGTGTGTGTGTGTCACTGGTTCTGTGTGTGTGTGTGTGTGTGTCACTGGTTCTGTGTGTGTGTGTGTGTGTGTGTCACTGGTTCTCTGTGTGTGTGTGTGTGTGTGTGTGTGTGTGTGTGTGTGTGTGTGTGTGTGTGTGTGTGTGTCACTGGTTCTGTATGTGTGTGTGTGTGTCACTGGTTCTGGGTGTGTGTGTGTGTGTGTGTGTGTGTGTGTATGTCACTGGTTCTTTATGTGTGTGTGTGTCACTGGTTCTGTGTATGTGTGTGTGTGTGTGTGTCACTGGTTCTGTGTGTGTGTGTGTGTGTGTGTGTGTCACTGGTTCTATGTGTGTGTGTGTGTCACTGGTTATATGTGTGTGTGTGTGTGTGTCACTGGTTCTGTGTGTGTCTCTGGTTGTGTGTGTGTGTGTGTGTGTGTGTGTGTGTGTGTGTGTGTCACTGGTTCTGTGTGTCTGTGTGTGTGTGTGTGTGTGTGTGTGTGTGTGTGTGTGTGTGTGTGTGTGTGTGTGTGTGTGTGTGTGTGTCACTGGTTGTGTGTGTGTATGTGTGTGTGTGTGTGTCACTGGCTCTGTGTGTGCATGTGTGTCACTGGTTCTGTGTGTGTCACTGGTTCTGTGTGTGTGTGTGTGTGTGTGTGTGTGTGTGTGTGTGTGTGTGTGTGTGTGTGTGTCACTTGTTCTGTGTGTGTTTGTGTGTGTGTGTGTCACTCGTTCTGTGTGTGTGTGTGTGTGTGTGTGTGTCACTGGTTCTGTGTGTGTGTGTATGTGTGTGTGTCACTGGTTATTGTGTGTGTGTGTGTCACTTGTTCTGTGTGTGTGTCACTCCTTCTGTGTGTGTGTGTGTGTCACTGGTTCTGTGTGTTTGTGTGTCACTGGTTCTGTGTGTTTGTGTGTCACTGGTTCTGTGTGTGTGTGTGTCACTGGTTTTGTGTGTGTGTGTGTGTGTGTGTGTGTGTGTGTGTGTGTGTGTGTGTGTCACTGGTTTTGTGTGTGTGTGTGTGTGTGTGTGTGTGTGTGTGTGTCACTGGATTTGTGTGTGTGTGTGTGTCACTGGTTTTGTGTGTGTGTGTCACTCGTTCTGTGTGTGTGTGTGTGTGTGTGTGTGTGTGTGTGTGTGTGTGTGTGTGTGTGTGTGTGTGTCACTTGTTCTGTGTGTGTGTGTGTGTGTGTGTGTGTCACTCGTTCTGTGTGTGTGTGTGTGTGTGTGTGTGTGTGTGTGTGTGTGTGTGTGTGTGTGTGTGTGTGTGTGTGTGTGTCACTGGTTCTGTGTGTGTGTGTGTATGTGTGTGTGTCACTGGTTATTGTGTGTGTGTGTGTGTGTGTGTGTGTGTGTGTGTGTCACTGGTTCTGTGTGTGCATGTGTGTCACTGGTTCTGTGTGTGTGTGTGTGTGTGTGTGTGTGTGTGTGTGTGTGTGTGTGTGTGTGTGTGTGTGTGTGTGTGTGTGTGTGTGTCACTGGTTCTGTGTGTGTGTGTCACTGGTTCTGTGTGTGTGTGTGTGTGTGTGTGTCACTGGTTCTGTGTGTGTGTGTGTGTGTGTGTGTGTGTGTGTGTGTGTGTGTGTCACTGGTTCTGTGTGTGTGTGTGTGTGTGTGTGTGTGTGTGTGTGTGTGTGTGTGTGTGTGTGTCACTGGTTCTGTATGTGTGTGTGTGTGTCACTGGTTCTGTGTGTGTGTGTGTGTGTGTGTGTGTGTGTGTGTGTGTGTGTGTGTATGTCACTGGTTCTTTATGTGTGTGTGTGTCACTGGTTCTGTGTATGTGTGTGTGTGTGTGTGTCACTGGTTCTGTGTGTGTGTGTGTGTGTGTGTGTCACTGGTTCTATGTGTGTGTGTGTCACTGGTTATATGTGTGTGTGTGTGTTTCACCGGTTCTGTGTGTCTGTTTGTGTGTGTGTGTGTGTGTGTGTCACTGGTTCTGTGTGTGTCTCTGGTTGTGTGTGTGTGTGTGTGTGTGTGTGTCACTGGTTCTGTGTGTCTGTGTGTGTGTGTGTGTGTGTGTGTGTGTGTGTGTGTGTGTGTGTGTGTGTGTGTGTGTGTCACTGGTTGTGTGTGTGTATGTGTGTGTGTGTGTCACTGGCTCTGTGTGTGCATGTGTGTCACTGGTTCTGTGTGTGTCACTGGTTCTGTGTGTGTGTGTGTGTGTGTGTGTGTGTGTGTGTGTGTGTGTGTGTGTGTGTGTGTGTGTGTGTGTGTGTGTGTGTGTGTGTGTGTGTGTGTGTGTGTGTGTGTCACTTGTTCTGTGTGTGTTTGTGTGTGTGTGTGTCACTCGTTCTGTGTGTGTGTGTGTGTGTGTGTGTGTGTGTGTGTGTGTCACTGGTTCTGTGTGTGTGTGTATGTGTGTGTGTCACTGGTTCTGTGTGTGTCTCTGGTTATGTGTGTGTGTGTGTGTGTGTGTGTGTGTGTGTGTGTGTGTGTGTGTGTGTGTCTCACTGGTTCTGTGTGTCTGTGTGTGTGTGTGTGTGTGTGTGTCACTGGTTGTGTGTGTGTGTATGTGTGTGTGTGTCACTGGCTCTGTGTGTGCATGTGTGTCACTGGTTCTGTGTGTGTCACTGGTTCTGTGTGTGTGTGTGTGTGTGTGTGTGTGTGTGTGTGTGTGTGTGTGTGTGTGTGTGTGTCACTTGTTCTGTGTGTGTGTGTGTGTCACTTGTTCTGTGTGTGTGTGTGTGTGTGTGTGTCACTCGTCCTGTGTGTGTGTGTGTCACTGGTTCTGTGTGTGTGTGTATGTGTGTGTGTCACTGGTTATTGTGTGTGTGTGTGTGTGGTGTGTGTGTGTGTGTGTGTGTGTGTCACTTGTTCTGTGTGTGTGTCACTCCTTCTGTGTGTGTGTGTCACTGGTTCTGTGTGTTTGTGTGTCACTGGTTTTGTGTGTTTGTGTGCCATTGGTTCTGTGTGTGTGTCACTGGTTTTGTGTGTGTGTGTGTGTGTGTGTGTCACTGGTTTTGTGTGTGTGTGTGTGTGTGTGTCACTGGTTTTGTGTGTGTGTGTGTGTGTGTCACTGGTTTTGTGTGTGTGTCACTCGTTCTGTGTGTGTGTGTGTGTGTGTGTGTGTGTGTGTCACTGTTATGTGTGTGTGTGTGTGTCGCTCCTTCTGTGTGTGTGTGTGTCACTGGTTCTGTGTGTGTGTGTGTGTGTGTGTGTGTGTGTGTGTGTGTGTGTGTGTGTGTGTGTGTGTGTGTGTCACTGGTTCTGTGTGTGTGTGTCACTGGTTCTGTGTGTGTGTCACTGGTTCATTGTGTGTGTCACTGGTTCTGTGTGTGTGTCACTGGTTCTCTGTGTGTGTGTGTGTGTGTGTGTGTGTGTGTGTGTGTGTGTGTGTGTGTGTGTGTCACTTGTTCTGTGTGTGTGTGTGTGTGTGTGTGTGTGTGTGTGTGTCACTCGTTCTGTGTGTGTGTGTGTGTGTGTGTCACTGGTTCTGTGTGTGTGTGTGTATGTGTGTGTGTCACTGGTTATTGTGTGTGTGTGTGTGTGTGTGTGTGTGTGTGTGTGTGTGTGTGTGTGTGTCACTGGTTCTGTGTGTGCATGTGTGTCACTGGTTCTGTGTGTGTGTGTGTGTGTGTGTGTGTGTGTGTGTGTGTGTGTGTGTGTGTGTGTGTCACTGGTTCTGTGTGTGTGTGTCACTGGTTCTGTGTGTGTGTGTGTGTGTCACTGGTTCTGTGTGTGTGTGTGTGTGTGTGTGTGTCACTGGTTCTGTGTGTGTGTGTGTGTGTGTGTGTGTGTGTGTGTGTGTGTGTGTGTGTGTGTGTGTGTGTGTCACTGGTTCTGTATGTGTGTGTGTGTGTCACTGGTTCTGGGTGTGTGTGTGTGTGTGTGTGTGTGTGTGTGTGTATGTCACTGGTTCTTTATGTGTGTGTGTGTCACTGGTTCTGTGTATGTGTGTGTGTGTGTGTCACTGGTTCTGTGTGTGTGTGTGTGTGTGTGTGTGTGTCACTGGTTCTATGTGTGTGTGTGTCACTGGTTATATGTGTGTGTGTGTGTGTGTCACTGGTTCTGTGTGTGTCTCTGGTTGTGTGTGTGTGTGTGTGTGTGTGTGTGTGTGTCACTGGTTCTGTGTGTCTGTGTGTGTGTGTGTGTGTGTGTGTGTGTGTGTGTGTGTCACTGGTTGTGTGTGTGTATGTGTGTGTGTGTGTCACTGGCTCTGTGTGTGCATGTGTGTCACTGGTTCTGTGTGTGTCACTGGTTCTGTGTGTGTGTGTGTGTGTGTGTGTGTGTGTGTGTGTGTGTCACTTGTTCTGTGTGTGTTTGTGTGTGTGTGTGTCACTCGTTCTGTGTGTGTGTGTGTGTGTGTGTGTGTGTGTGTGTGTGTGTGTGTGTGTGTGTGTGTGTGTGTGTGTGTGTGTGTGTGTGTCACTGGTTCTGTGTGTGTATGTGTGTGTGTCACTGGTTATTGTGTGTGTGTGTGTCACTTGTTCTGTGTGTGTGTGTCACTCCTTCTGTGTGTGTGTGTGTGTCACTGGTTCTGTGTGTTTGTGTGTCACTGGTTCTGTGTGTTTGTGTGTCACTGGTTCTGTGTGTGTGTGTGTCACTGGTTTTGTGTGTGTGTGTTTGTGTGTGTGTGTGTGTGTGTGTGTGTGTGTGTGTGTGTGTGTGTGTGTGTGTGTGTGTGTGTGTGTGTGTGTCACTGGTTTTGTGTGTGTGTGTGTGTGTGTGTGTGTGTGTGTGTGTGTGTCACTGGTTTTGTGTGTGTGTGTGTGTCACTGGTTTTGTGTGTGTGTGTCACTCGTTCTGTGTGTGTGTGTGTGTGTGTGTGTGTGTGTGTCACTGGTTATGTGTGTGTGTGTGTGTGTGTGTGTGTGTGTGTCGTTCCTTCTGTGTGTGTGTGTGTGTGTGTGTCACTGGTTCTGTGTGTGTGTGTGTGTCACTGGTTCTGTGTGTGTGTCACTGGTTCTGTTTGTGTGTGTGTTTTTCAGTGGTTCTGTGTGTGTGTGTGTGTCACTGGTTCTGTGTGTGTCACTGGTTCTGTGTGTGTGTCACTGGTTCTGTGTGTGTGTCACTGGTTCTGTGTGTGTGTCACTGGTTCTGTGTGTGTGTCACTGGTTCTGTGTGTGTGTCACTGGTTCTGTGTGTGTGTCACTGGTTCTGTGTGTGTGTCACTGGTTCTGTGTGTGTGTCACTGGTTCTGTGTGTGTGTCAATGGTTCTGTCTGTGTGTGAGTGTGTGTGTGTGTCACTGATTATGTGTGTGTGTGTGTGTGTGTGTGTGTGTGTGTCACTGGTTCTGTGTGTTTGTGTGTGTCTCACTAGTTCTGTGTATGTGTCACTGGTTCTGTGTGTGTGTCATTGGTTTTGTGTGTGTCACTGGTTCTGTATTTGTGTGTGTGTCACTGGTTCTGTGTCTGTGTGTGTGTCACTGGTTACGTGTCTGTGT
This sequence comes from Ascaphus truei, assembly GCF_040206685.1. Taxonomy (NCBI): domain Eukaryota; kingdom Metazoa; phylum Chordata; class Amphibia; order Anura; family Ascaphidae; genus Ascaphus; species Ascaphus truei. The sequence goes on from NC_134485.1 coordinate 158,462,148, forward strand.
GTGTGTGTCACTGGTTATGTGTCTGTGTGTGTGTGTCACTGGTTCTGTGTGTGTGTGTGTGTGTGTGTGTGTCACTGGTTCTGTTTGTGTGTGTGTGTGTGTGTCACTGTTTTTGTGTGTGTGTGTGTGTGTCACTGGTTTTGTGTGTGTGTGTGTCACTGGTTGTGTGTGTGTGTGTATGTGTGTGTGTGTGTCACTGGTTCTGGGTGTGTGTGTGTGTGTGTCACATGTTCTGTGTGTGTGTGTGTGTGTGTGTGTGTGTGTGTGTGTGTGTGTGTGTGTGTGTGTGTGTGTGTGTGTGTGTGTGTGTGTGTCACTGGTTATGTGTGTGTGTGTGTGTCACTGGTTCTGTGTGTGTGTGTGTGTGTGTGTGTGTGTCACTGGTTCTGTTTGTGTGTGTGTGTGTGTGTGTGTGTCACTGTTTTTGTGTGTGTGTGTGTGTGTCACTGGTTTTGTGTGTGTGTGTGTGTCACTGGTTGTGTGTGTGTGTGTATGTGTGTGTGTGTGTCACTGGTTCTGGGTGTGTGTGTGTGTGTCACATGGTGTGTGTGTGTGTGTGTGTGTGTGTGTGTGTGTGTGTGTGTGTGTGTGTGTGTGTGTGTGTGTGTGTGTGTGTGTGTGAGTGTGTGTGTGTGTGTGTGTGTGTGTGTGTGTGTGTGTGTGTCACTGGTTATGTGTGTGTGTGTGTGTGTGTGTGTGTGTGTGTGTGTGTGTGTGTGTGTGTGTGTGTGTGTGTGTGTGTCACTGGTTCTGTGTGTGTGTGTCACTGGTTCTGTGTATGTGTGTGTGTGTGTGTCACTGGTTCTGTGTGTGTGTGTGTGTGTGTGTGTGTGTGTGTGTCACTGGTTCTATGTGTGTGTGTGTCACTGGTTATATGTGTGTGTGTGTGTGTGTTTCACCGGTTCTGTGTGTCTGTTTGTGTGTGTGTGTGTGTGTGTGTCACTGGTTCTGTGTGTGTCTCTGGTTGTGTGTGTGTGTGTGTGTGTGTGTGTGTATGTCACTGGTTCTTTATGTGTGTGTGTGTCACTGGTTCTGTGTATGTGTGTGTGTGTGTGTGTCACTGGTTCTGTGTGTGTGTGTGTGTGTCACTGGTTATATGTGTGTGTGTGTGTGTGTCACTGGTTCTGTGTGTGTCTCTGGTTGTGTGTGTGTGTGTGTGTGTGTGTGTCACTGGTTCTGTGTGTCTGTCTGTGTGTGTGTGTGTGTGTGTGTGTGTGTGTGTGTCACTGGTTGTGTGTGTGTATGTGTGTGTGTGTGTCACTGGCTCTGTGTGTGCATGTGTGTCACTGGTTCTGTGTGTGTCACTGGTTCTGTGTGTGTGTGTGTGTGTGTGTGTGTGTGTGTGTGTGTGTGTGTCACTTGTTCTGTGTGTGTTTGTGTGTGTGTGTGTCACTCGTTCTGTGTGTGTGTGTGTGTGTGTGTGTGTGTGTGTGTGTGTGTGTGTGTCACTGGTTCTGTGTGTGTATGTGTGTGTGTCACTGGTTATTGTGTGTGTGTGTGTGTCACTTGTTCTGTGTGTGTGTGTCACTCCTTCTGTGTGTGTGTGTGTGTCACTGGTTCTGTGTGTTTGTGTGTCACTGGTTCTGTGTGTTTGTGTGTCACTGGTTCTGTGTGTGTGTGTGTCACTGGTTTTGTGTGTGTGTGTTTGTGTGTGTGTGTGTGTGTGTGTGTGTGTGTGTGTGTGTGTGTGTGTGTCACTGGTTTTGTGTGTGTGTGTGTGTGTGTGTGTGTGTGTGTGTGTGTGTGTGTGTGTGTGTGTGTGTGTGTGTGTGTCACTGGTTTTGTGTGTGTGTGTGTGTCACTGGTTTTGTGTGTGTGTGTCACTCGTTCTGTGTGTGTGTGTGTGTGTGTGTGTGTGTGTGTGTGTGTGTCACTGGTTATGTGTGTGTGTGTGTGTGTGTGTGTGTGTGTGTGTCGTTCCTTCTGTGTGTGTGTGTGTGTCACTGGTTCTGTGTGTGTGTGTGTGTCACTGGTTCTGTGTGTGTGTCACTGGTTCTGTTTGTGTGTGTGTTTTTCAGTGGTTCTGTGTGTGTGTGTGTGTGTCACTGGTTCTGTGTGTGTCACTGGTTCTGTGTGTGTGTCACTGGTTCTGTGTGTGTGTCACTGGTTCTGTGTGTGTGTCACTGGTTCTGTGTGTGTGTCACTGGTTCTGTGTGTGTGTCACTGGTTCTGTGTGTGTGTCACTGGTTCTGTGTGTGTGTCACTGGTTCTGTGTGTGTGTCACTGGTTCTGTGTGTGTGTCAATGGTTCTGTCTGTGTGTGAGTGTGTGTGTGTCACTGATTATGTGTGTGTGTGTGTGTGTGTGTGTGTGTGTCACTGGTTCTGTGTGTTTGTGTGTGTCTCACTAGTTCTGTGTATGTGTCACTGGTTCTGTGTGTGTGTCATTGGTTTTGTGTGTGTCACTGGTTCTGTATTTGTGTGTGTGTCACTGGTTCTGTGTCTGTGTGTGTGTCACTGGTTACGTGTCTGTGTGTGTGTGTCACTGGTTATGTGTCTGTGTGTGTGTGTGTCACTGGTTCTGTGTGTGTGTGTGTGTGTGTGTGTGTCACTGGTTCTGTTTGTGTGTGTGTGTGTGTGTGTGTGTCACTGTTTTTGTGTGTGTGTGTGTGTGTCACTGGTTTTGTGTGTGTGTGTGTCACTGGTTGTGTGTGTGTGTGTATGTGTGTGTGTGTGTCACTGGTTCTGGGTGTGTGTGTGTGTGTGTCACATGTTGTGTGTGTGTGTGTGTGTGTGTGTGTGTGTGTGTGTGTGTGTGTGTGTGTGTCACTGGTTATGTGTGTGTGTGTGTGTGTCACTGGTTCTGTGTGTGTGTGTGTGTGTGTGTGTCACTGGTTCTGTTTGTGTGTGTGTGTGTGTGTGTGTGTCACTGTTTTTGTGTGTGTGTGTGTGTGTCACTGGTTTTGTGTGTGTGTGTGTCACTGGTTGTGTGTGTGTGTGTATGTGTGTGTGTGTGTCACTGGTTCTGGGTGTGTGTGTGTGTGTGTGTCACATGGTGTGTGTGTGTGTGTGTGTGTGTGTGTGTGTGTGTGTGTGTGTGTGTGTGTGTGTGTGTGTGTGTGTGTGTGTGTGTGTGTGTGTGTGAGTGTGTGTGTGTGTGTGTGTGTGTGTCACTGGTTATGTGTGTGTGTGTGTGTGTGTGTGTGTGTGTGTGTGTGTGTGTGTGTGTCACTGGTTCTGTGTGTGTGTGTCACTGGTTCTGTGTATGTGTGTGTGTGTGTGTCACTGGTTCTGTGTGTGTGTGTGTGTGTGTGTGTGTGTGTGTCACTGGTTCTATGTGTGTGTGTGTCACTGGTTATATGTGTGTGTGTGTGTGTTTCACCGGTTCTGTGTGTCTGTTTGTGTGTGTGTGTGTGTGTGTGTGTGTGTGTGTCACTGGTTCTGTGTGTGTCTCTGGTTGTGTGTGTGTGTGTGTGTGTGTCACTGGTTCTGTGTGTGTGTGTGTGTGTGTGTGTGTGTGTGTGTGTGTGTGTGTGTGTGTGTGTGTGTGTGTGTGTGTGTGTGTGTGTGTGTGTGTGTCACTGGTTGTGTGTGTGTATGTGTGTGTGTGTGTGTCACTGGCTCTGTGTGTGCATGTGTGTCACTGGTTCTGTGTGTGTCACTGGTTCTGTGTGTGTGTGTGTGTGTGTGTGTGTGTGTGTGTGTGTGTGTGTCACTTGTTCTGTGTGTGTTTGTGTGTGTGTGTGTCACTCGTTCTGTGTGTGTGTGTGTGTGTGTGTGTGTGTGTGTGTGTGTGTCACTGGTTCTGTGTGTGTGTGTGTATGTGTGTGTGTCACTGGTTCTGTGTGTGTCTCTGGTTATGTGTGTGTGTGTGTGTGTGTGTGTGTGTGTGTGTGTGTGTGTGTCTCACTGGTTCTGTGTGTCTGTGTGTGTGTGTGTGTGTGTGTGTGTGTGTGTGTGTCACTGGTTGTGTGTGTGTGTATGTGTGTGTGTGTCACTGGCTCTGTGTGTGCATGTGTGTCACTGGTTCTGTGTGTGTCACTGGTTCTGTGTGTGTGTGTGTGTGTGTGTGTGTGTGTGTGTGTGTGTGTGTGTGTGTGTGTGTGTGTCACTTGTTCTGTGTGTGTGTGTGTGTGTGTGTCACTTGTTCTGTGTGTGTGTGTGTGTCACTCGTCCTGTGTGTGTGTGTGTGTCACTGGTTCTGTGTGTGTGTGTATGTGTGTGTGTCACTGGTTATTGTGTGTGTGTGTGTGTGTGTGTGTGTGTGTGTGTGTGTGTGTGTGTGTGTGTGTGTCACTTGTTCTGTGTGTGTGTGTCACTCCTTCTGTGTGTGTGTGTCACTGGTTCTGTTTGTTTGTGTGTCACTGGTTCTGTGTGTTTGTGTGCCATTGGTTCTGTGTGTGTGTCACTGGTTTTGTGTGTGTGTGTGTGTGTGTGTGTGTCACTGGTTTTGTGTGTGTGTGTGTGTGTGTGTGTGTCACTGGTTTTGTGTGTGTGTGTGTGTGTGTCACTGGTTTTGTGTGTGTGTCACTCGTTCTGTGTGTGTGTGTGTGTGTGTGTGTGTGTGTGTGTGTGTGTGTGTGTGTGTGTGTGTGTGTGTGTGTGTGTGTGTCACTGGTTATGTGTGTGTGTGTGTGTGTGTCACTGGTTCTGTGTGTGTGTGTGTGTGTGTGTGTGTCACTGGTTCTGTTTGTGTGTGTGTGTGTGTGTGTGTGTGTCACTGTTTTTGTGTGTGTGTGTGTGTGTGTCACTGGTTTTGTGTGTGTGTGTGTCACTGGTTGTGTGTGTGTGTGTATGTGTGTGTGTGTGTCACTGGTTCTGGGTGTGTGTGTGTGTGTGTCACATGGTGTGTGTGTGTGTGTGTGTGTGTGTGTGTGTGTGTGTGTGTGTGTGTGTGTGTGTGTGTGTGTCACTGGTTATGTGTGTGTGTGTGTGTGTGTGTGTGTGTGTGTGTGTGTGTGTGTGTGTGTGTGTGTGTCACTGGTTCTGTGTGTGTGTGTCACTGGTTCTGTGTATGTGTGTGTGTGTGTGTCACTGGTTCTGTGTGTGTGTGTGTGTGTGTGTGTGTGTGTGTCACTGGTTCTATGTGTGTGTGTGTCACTGGTTATATGTGTGTGTGTGTGTGTGTTTCACCGGTTCTGTGTGTCTGTTTGTGTGTGTGTGTGTGTGTGTGTGTCACTGGTTCTGTGTGTGTCTCTGGTTGTGTGTGTGTGTGTGTGTCACTGGTTCTGTGTGTGTGTGTGTGTGTGTGTGTGTGTGTGTGTGTGTGTGTGTGTGTGTGTGTGTCACTGGTTGTGTGTGTGTATGTGTGTGTGTGTGTGTCACTGGCTCTGTGTGTGCATGTGTGTCACTGGTTCTGTGTGTGTCACTGGTTCTGTGTGTGTGTGTGTGTGTGTGTGTGTGTGTGTGTGTGTGTGTGTGTGTGTGTGTGTGTGTGTGTGTGTGTGTGTGTGTGTGTGTCACTTGTTCTGTGTGTGTTTGTGTGTGTGTGTGTGTCACTCGTTCTGTGTGTGTGTGTGTGTGTGTGTGTGTGTGTGTGTGTCACTGGTTCTGTGTGTGTGTGTATGTGTGTGTGTGTCACTGGTTCTGTGTGTGTCTCTGGTTATGTGTGTGTGTGTGTGTGTGTGTGTGTGTCTCACTGGTTTTGTGTGTCTGTGTGTGTGTGTGTGTGTGTGTGTGTGTGTGTGTGTCACTGGTTGTGTGTGTGTGTATGTGTGTGTGTGTCACTGGCTCTGTGTGTGCATGTGTGTCACTGGTTCTGTGTGTGTCACTGGTTCTGTGTGTGTGTGTGTGTGTGTGTGTGTGTGTGTGTGTGTGTGTGTGTGTGTGTGTGTGTCACTTGTTCTGTGTGTGTGTGTGTGTGTCACTTGTTCTGTGTGTGTGTGTGTGTGTCACTCGTCCTGTGTGTGTGTGTGTCACTGGTTCTGTGTGTGTGTGTGTGTGTGTGTGTCACTGGTTATTGTGTGTGTGTGTGTGTGTGTGTGTGTGTGTGTGTGTGTGTGTGTGTGTGTCACTTGTTCTGTGTGTGTGTCACTCCTTCTGTGTGTGTGTGTCACTGGTTCTGTTTGTTTGTGTGTCACTGGTTCTGTGTGTTTGTGTGCCATTGGTTCTGTGTGTGTGTCACTGGTTTTGTGTGTGTGTGTGTGTGTGTGTGTGTGTCACTGGTTTTGTGTGTGTGTGTGTGTGTGTGTCACTGGTTTTGTGTGTGTGTGTGTGTGTGTGTGTCACTGGTTTTGTGTGTGTGTCACTCGTTCTGTGTGTGTGTGTGTGTGTGTGTGTGTGTGTGTGTGTGTGTGTGTGTGTGTGTGTGTGTGTGTGTGTGTGTCACTGGTTATGTGTGTGTGTGTGTCGCTCCTTCTGTGTGTGTGTGTGTCACTGGTTCTGTGTGTGTGTGTGTGTGTGTGTGTGTGTGTGTGTGTGTGTGTGTGTGTGTGTGTGTGTGTGTCACTGGTTCTGTGTGTGTGTGTCACTGGTTCTGTGTGTGTGTCACTGGTTCTCTGTGTGTGTGTGTGTGTGTGTGTGTGTGTGTGTGTGTGTCACTTGTTCTGTGTGTGTGTGTGTGTGTGTGTGTGTGTGTGTGTGTGTGTGTGTGTGTGTGTGTCACTCGTTCTGTGTGTGTGTGTGTGTGTGTGTGTGTGTGTGTGTGTGTGTGTGTGTGTGTGTGTGTGTGTGTGTCACTGGTTCTGTGTGTGTGTGTGTGTATGTGTGTGTGTCACTGGTTCTGTGTGTGCATGTGTGTCACTGGTTCTCTGTGTGTGTGTGTGTGTGTGTGTGTGTGTGTGTGTGTGTGTGTGTGTCACTGGTTCTGTGTGTGTGTGTCACTGGTTCTGTGTGTGTGTGTGTGTCACTGGTTCTGTGTGTGTGTGTGTGTGTGTGTGTGTGTCACTGGTTCTGTGTGTGTGTGTGTGTGTGTGTGTGTGTGTGTGTGTGTGTGTGTGTGTGTGTGTGTGTGTGTGTGTGTGTGTGTGTGTGTGTGTGTGTGTGTGTGTGTGTCACTGGTTCTGTATGTGTGTGTGTGTGTCACTGGTTCTGGGTGTGTGTGTGTGTGTGTGTGTGTATGTCACTGGTTCTTTATGTGTGTGTGTGTCACTGGTTCTGTGTATGTGTGTGTGTGTGTGTGTCACTGGTTCTGTGTGTGTGTGTGTGTGTGTGTGTGTGTCACTGGTTCTATGTGTGTGTGTGTCACTGGTTATATGTGTGTGTGTGTGTCACTGGTTCTGTGTGTGTCTCTGGTTGTGTGTGTGTGTGTGTGTGTGTGTGTGTCACTGGTTCTGTGTGTCTGTGTGTGTGTGTGTGTGTGTGTGTGTGTGTGTGTGTGTGTGTGTGTGTGTCACTGGTTGTGTGTGTGTATGTGTGTGTGTGTGTCACTGGCTCTGTGTGTGCATGTGTGTCACTGGTTCTGTGTGTGTCACTGGTTCTGTGTGTGTGTGTGTGTGTGTGTGTGTGTGTGTGTGTGTGTGTGTGTGTGTGTGTGTCACTTGTTCTGTGTGTGTTTGTGTGTGTGTGTGTCACTCGTTCTGTGTGTGTGTGTGTGTGTGTGTGTGTGTGTGTCACTGGTTCTGTGTGTGTGTGTATGTGTGTGTGTCACTGGTTATTGTGTGTGTGTGTGTGTGTCACTTGTTCTGTGTGTGTGTCACTCCTTCTGTGTGTGTGTGTGTGTGTGTCACTAGTTCTGTGTGTTTGTGTGTCACTGGTTCTGTGTGTTTGTGTGTCACTGGTTCTGTGTGTGTGTGTGTCACTGGTTTTGTGTGTGTGTGTGTGTGTGTGTGTGTGTGTGTGTGTCACTGGTTTTGTGTGTGTGTGTGTGTGTGTGTGTGTGTGTCACTGGTTTTGTGTGTGTGTGTGTGTGTCACTGGTTGTGTGTGTGTGTGTCACTCGTTCTGTGTGTGTGTGTGTGTGTGTGTGTGTGTGTGTGTGTGTGTGTGTGTGTGTGTCACTGGTTATGTGTGTGTGTGTGTGTGTGTGTGTCGTTCCTTCTGTGTGTGTGTGTGTCACTGGTTCTGTGTGTGTGTGTGTGTGTGTGTCACTGGTTCTGTGTGTGTGTCACTGGTTCTGTTTGTGTGTGTGTGTTTTTCAGTGGTTCTGTGTGTGTGTGTGTGTCACTGGTTCTGTGTGTGTCACTGGTTCTGTGTGTGTGTCACTGGTTCTGTGTGTGTGTCACTGGTTCTGTGTGTGTGTCACTGGTTCTGTGTGTGTGTCACTGGTTCTGTGTGTGTGTCACTGGTTCTGTGTGTGTGTCACTGGTTCTGTGTGTGTGTCACTGATTATGTGTGTGTGTGTGTGTGTGTGTGTGTGTGTGTGTGTGTGTGTGTGTGTGTCACTGGTTCTGTGTGTTTGTGTGTGTCTCACTAGTTCTGTGTATGTGTCACTGGTTCTGTGTGTGTGTCATTGGTTTTGTGTGTGTCACTGGTTCTGTATTTGTGTGTGTGTCACTGGTTCTGTGTCTGTGTGTGTGTCACTGGTTACGTGTCTGTGTGTGTGTGTCACTGGTTATGTGTCTGTGTGTGTGTGTCACTGGTTCTGTGTGTGTGTGTGTGTGTGTGTGTGTGTCACTGGTTCTGTTTGTGTGTGTGTGTGTGTGTGTGTGTGTGTGTGTGTGTGTGTGTGTGTGTCACTGTTTTTGTGTGTGTGTGTGTGTCACTGGTTTTGTGTGTGTGTGTGTCACTGGTTGTGTGTGTGTGTGTATGTGTGTGTGTGTGTCACTGGTTCTGGGTGTGTGTGTGTGTGTGTGTGTCACATGTTCTGTGTGTGTGTGTGTGTGTGTGTGTGTGTGTGTGTGTGTGTGTGTGTGTGTGTGTGTGTCACTGGTTATGTGTGTGTGTGTGTGTGTGTGTGTGTGTGTGTGTGTGTGTGTGTGTGTCACTGGTTCTGTGTGTGTGTGTCAATGGTTCTGTTTGTGTGTGTGTGTGTGTGTGTGTGTTTTTCACTGGTTCTGTGTGTGTGTGTGTGTGTGTGTGTGTGTGTGTGTCACTGGTTCTGTGTGTGTGTGTCACTGGTTCTGTTTGTGTGTGTGTGTGTGTGTGTGTGTGTGTTTTTCACTGGTTCTGTGTGTGTGTGTGTGTGTGTGTGTGTGTGTGTGTGACTGGTTCTGTGTGTGTGTGACTGGTTCTGTGTGTGTGTCACTGGTTCTATGTGTGTGTGTGTGTCACTGGTTATATGTGTGTGTGTGTGTGTGTGTGTGTGTGTGTGTGTGTGTGTGTGTGTGTGTGTGTGTGTGTGTGTGTGTGTGTGTCACCGGCTCTGTGTGTCTGTTTGTGTGTGTGTGTGTGTGTCACTGGTTCTGTGTGTGTCTCTGGTTGTGTGTGTGTGTGTGTGTGTGTGTGTGTGTGTGTGTGTGTGTCACTGGTTATGTGTGTCTGTGTGTGTGTGTGTGTGTGTGTGTGTGTGTGTGTGTGTGTGTGTGTGTGTGTGTGTGTGTGTGTGTGTGTGTGTGTGTGTGTGTGTGTGTGTGTGTCACTGGTTGTGTGTGTGTGTATGTGTGTGTGTGTCACTGGCTCTGTGTGTGCATGTGTGTCACTGGTTCTGTGTGTGTCACTGGTTCTGTGTGTGTGTGTGTGTGTGTGTGTGTGTGTGTGTGTGTGTGTGTCACTTGTTCTGTGTGAGTGTGTGTGTGTGTGTGTCACTCGTTCTGTGTGTGTGTGTCACTCCTTCTGTGTGTGTGTGTCACTGGTTCTGTGTGTTTGTGTGTCACTGGTTCTGTGTGTTTGTGTGTCACTGGTTCTGTGTGTGTGTGTGTCACTGGTTTTGTGTGTGTGTGTGTGTGTGTGTGTGTGTGTGTGTCACTGGTTTTGTGTGTGTGTGTGTGTGTATGT
>NC_134485.1:158494397-158499397 GCF_040206685.1 Ascaphus truei
TGTGTGTGTGTGTGTGTGTGTGTGTGTGTGTGTGTGTGTGTGTGTGTGTGTGTGTGTGTGTGTGTGTGTGTGTGTGTGTGTGTGTGTCACTGGTTCTGTGTGTGTGTGTCAATGGTTCTGTCTGTGTGTGTGTGTGTGTGTGTGTTTTTCACTGGTTCTGTGTGTGTGTGTGTGTGTGTGTGTGTGTGTGTGTCACTGGTTCTGTGTGTGTGTGTCACTGGTTCTGTTTGTGTGTGTGTGTGTGTGTGTTTTTCACTGGTTCTGTGTGTGTGTGTGTGTGTGTGTGTGTGTGTGTGTGACTGGTTCTGTGTGTGTGTGACTGGTTCTGTGTGTGTGTCACTGGTTCTATGTGTGTGTGTGTGTCACTGGTTATATGTGTGTGTGTGTGTGTGTGTGTGTGTGTGTGTGTGTGTGTGTGTGTGTGTGTGTGTGTGTGTGAGTGTGTGTGTGTGTGTGTGTGTGTCACCGGCTCTGTGTGTCTGTTTGTGTGAGTGTGTGTGTGTGTCACTGGTTCTGTGTGTGTCTCTGGTTGTGTGTGTGTGTGTGTGTGTGTGTGTGTGTGTGTGTGTGTGTCACTGGTTCTGTGTGTGTGTGTGTGTGTGTGTGTGTGTGTGTGTGTGTGTGTGTGTGTGTGTGTGTGTGTGTGTGTGTGTCACTGGTTGTGTGTGTGTGTATGTGTGTGTGTGTCACTGGCTCTGTGTGTGCATGTGTGTCACTGGTTCTGTGTGTGTCACTAGTTCTGTGTGTGTGTGTGTGTGTGTGTGTGTGTGTGTCACTTGTTCTGTGTGAGTGTGTGTGTGTGTGTCACTCGTTCTGTGTGTGTGTGTGTCACTCCTTCTGTGTGTGTGTGTGTCACTGGTTCTGTGTGTTTGTGTGTCACTGGTTCTGTGTGTTTGTGTGTCACTGGTTCTGTGTGTGTGTGTGTCACTGGTTTTGTGTGTGTGTGTGTGTGTGTGTGTGTCACTGGTTTTGTGTGTGTGTGTGTGTGTGTGTGTGTGTGTGTGTGTGTGTGTGTGTGTGTGTGTGTGTGTGTCACTGGCTCTGTGTGTGCATGTGTGTCACTGGTTCTGTGTGTGTCACTGGTTCTGTGTGTGTGTGTGTGTGTGTGTGTGTCACTTGTTCTGTGTGTGTTTGTGTGTGTGTGTGTCACTCGTTCTGTGTGTGTGTGTGTGTGTGTGTGTGTGTGTGTGTGTGTGTGTGTCACTGGTTCTGTGTGTGTGTGTATGTGTGTGTGTCACTGGTTATTGTGTGTGTGTGTGTCACTTGTTCTGTGTGTGTGTGTCACTCCTTCTGTGTGTGTGTGTGTGTGTCACTGGTTCTGTGTGTTTGTGTGTCACTGGTTCTGTGTGTTTGTGTGTCACTGGTTCTGTGTGTGTGTGTGTCACTGGTTTTTTGTGTGTGTGTGTGTGTGTGTGTGTGTGTGTGTGTGTGTGTGTGTCACTGGTTGTGTGTGTGTGTGTGTGTGTGTGTGTGTGTCACTGGTTTTGTGTGTGTGTGTGTGTGTCACTGGTTTTGTGTGTGTGTGTCACTCGTTCTGTGTGTGTGTGTGTGTGTGTGTGTCACTGGTTATGTGTGTGTGTGTGTGTGTGTGTGTGTCGTTCCTTCTGTGTGTGTGTGTGTGTGTCACTGGTTCTGTGTGTGTGTCACTGGTTCTGTGTGTGTGTCACTGGTTCTGTTTGTGTGTGTGTTTTTCAGTGGTTCTGTGTGTGTGTGTGTGTCACTGGTTCTGTGTGTGTCACTGGTTCTGTGTGTGTGTCACTGGTTCTGTGTGTGTGTCACTGGTTCTGTGTGTGTGTCACTGGTTCTGTGTGTGTGTCACTGGTTCTGTGTGTGTGTCACTGGTTCTGTGTGTGTGTCACTGGTTCTGTGTGTGTGTCACTGGTTCTGTGTGTGTGTCACTGGTTCTGTGTGTGTGTCAATGGTTCTGTCTGTGTGTGAGTGTGTGTGTGTCACTGATTATGTGTGTGTGTGTGTGTGTGTGTGTGTGTGTGTGTCACTGGTTCTGTGTGTTTGTGTGTGTCTCACTAGTTCTGTGTATGTGTCACTGGTTCTGTGTGTGTGTCATTGGTTTTGTGTGTGTCACTGGTTCTGTATTTGTGTGTGTGTCACTGGTTCTGTGTCTGTGTGTGTGTCACTGGTTACGTGTCTGTGTGTGTGTGTCACTGGTTATGTGTCTGTGTGTGTGTGTCACTCCTTCTGTGTGTGTGTGTGTGTGTGTGTGTGTCACTGGTTCTGTTTGTGTGTGTGTGTGTGTGTGTGTGTGTGTGTGTGTGTGTGTGTGTGTCACTGGTTCTGTGTGTGTGTGTCACTGGTTCTGTGTGTGTGTGTGTGTGTGTCACTGGTTCTGTGTGTGTGTGTGTGTGTGTGTGTGTGTGTGTGTGTCACTGGTTCTGTGTGTGTGTGTGTGTGTGTGTGTGTGTGTGTGTGTCACTGGTTCTGTATGTGTGTGTGTGTGTGTGTCACTGGTTCTGTGTGTGTGTGTGTGTGTGTGTGTGTGTGTGTGTGTGTGTGTGTGTATGTCACTGGTTCTTTATGTGTGTGTGTGTCACTGGTTCTGTGTATGTGTGTGTGTGTGTGTCACTGGTTCTGTGTGTGTGTGTGTGTGTGTGTGTGTCACTGGTTCTATGTGTGTGTGTGTGTCACTGGTTATATGTGTGTGTGTGTGTTTCACCGGTTCTGTGTGTCTGTTTGTGTGTGTGTGTGTGTGTGTCACTGGTTCTGTGTGTGTCTCTGGTTGTGTGTGTGTGTGTGTGTGTGTGTGTGTGTGTGTGTGTGTGTGTGTGTGTGTGTGTCACTGGTTCTGTGTGTCTGTGTGTGTGTGTGTGTGTGTGTGTGTGTGTGTGTGTGTGTGTGTGTGTGTGTGTGTGTGTGTCACTGGTTGTGTGTGTGTATGTGTGTGTGTGTGTGTCACTGGCTCTGTGTGTGCATGTGTGTCACTGGTTCTGTGTGTGTCACTGGTTCTGTGTGTGTGTGTGTGTGTGTGTGTGTGTGTCACTTGTTCTGTGTGTGTTTGTGTGTGTGTGTGTCACTCGTTCTGTGTGTGTGTGTGTGTGTGTGTGTGTGTGTGTGTGTGTCACTGGAACTGTGTGTGTGTGTATGTGTGTGTGTCACTGGTTATTGTGTGTGTGTGTGTCACTTGTTCTGTGTGTGTGTCACTCCTTCTGTGTGTGTGTGTGTGTCACTGGTTCTGTGTGTTTGTGTGTCACTGGTTCTGTGTGTTTGTGTGTCACTGGTTCTGTGTGTGTGTGTGTCACTGGTTTTGTGTGTGTGTGTGTGTGTGTGTGTGTGTGTGTGTGTGTGTGTGTGTGTGTCACTGGTTTTGTGTGTGTGTGTGTGTGTGTGTGTGTGTCACTGGTTTTGTGTGTGTGTGTGTGTCACTGGTTTTGTGTGTGTGTGTCACTCGTTCTGTGTGTGTGTGTGTGTGTGTGTGTGTCACTGGTTATGTGTGTGTGTGTGTGTGTGTGTCGTTCCTTCTGTGTGTGTGTGTGTCACTGGTTCTGTGTGTGTGTGTGTCACTGGTTCTGTGTGTGTGTCACTGGTTCTGTTTGTGTGTGTGTTTTTCAGTGGTTCTGTGTGTGTGTGTGTGTGTCACTGGTTCTGTGTGTGTCACTGGTTCTGTGTGTGTGTCACTGGTTCTGTGTGTGTGTCACTGGTTCTGTGTGTGTGTCACTGGTTCTGTGTGTGTGTCACTGGTTCTGTGTGTGTGTCACTGGTTCTGTGTGTGTGTCACTGGTTCTGTGTGTGTGTCACTGGTTCTGTGTGTGTGTCACTGGTTCTGTGTGTGTGTCAATGGTTCTGTCTGTGTGTGTCACTTGTTCTGTGTGTGTGTCAATGGTTCTGTCTGTGTGTGAGTGTGTGTGTGTCACTGATTATGTGTGTGTGTGTGTGTGTGTGTGTGTGTGTGTGTGTGTCACTGGTTCTGTGTGTTTGTGTGTGTCTCACTAGTTCTGTGTATGTGTCACTGGTTCTGTGTGTGTGTCATTGGTTTTGTGTGTGTCACTGGTTCTGTATTTGTGTGTGTGTCACTGGTTCTGTGTCTGTGTGTGTGTCACTGGTTACGTGTCTGTGTGTGTGTGTCACTGGTTATGTGTCTGTGTGTGTGTGTCACTGGTTCTGTGTGTGTGTGTGTGTGTGTGTGTGTCACTGGTTCTGTTTGTGTGTGTGTGTGTGTGTGTGTCACTGTTTTTGTGTGTGTGTGTGTGTGTCACTGGTTTTGTGTGTGTGTGTGTCACTGGTTGTGTGTGTGTGTATGTGTGTGTGTGTGTGTCACTGGTTCTGGGTGTGTGTGTGTGTGTGTGTCACATGTTCTGTGTGTGTGTGTGTGTGTGTGTGTGTGTGTGTGTGTGTGTGTGTGTGTGTGTGTGTGTGTGTGTGTGTGTGTGTCACTGGTTATGTGTGTGTGTGTGTGTGTGTGTGTGTGTGTGTGTGTCACTGGTTCTGTGTGTGTGTGTCACTGGTTCTGTTTGTGTGTGTGTGTGTGTGTGTGTGTGTTTTTCACTGGTTCTGTGTGTGTGTGTGTGTGTGTGTGTGTGTGTGTGTGTGTGTGTGTGTGTGTGTGTGTGTCACTGGTTCTGTGTGTGTGTGTCACTGGTTCTGTTTGTGTGTGTGTGTGTGTGTGTGTGTGTTTTTCACTGGTTCTGTGTGTGTGTGTGTGTGTGTGTGTGTGTGTGTGTGTGTGTGTGTGTGTGTGTGTGTGTGTGTGACTGGTTATGTGTGTGTGTGACTGGTTCTGTGTGTGTGTCACTGGTTCTATGTGTGTGTGTGTGTCACTGGTTATATGTGTGTGTGTGTGTGTGTGTGTGTGTGTGTGTGTGTGTGTGTGTGTGTGTGTGTGTGTGTGTGTGTGTCACCGGCTCTGTGTGTCTGTTTGTGTGTGTGTGTGTGTGTCACTGGTTCTGTGTGTGTCTCTGGTTGTGTGTGTGTGTGTGTGTGTGTGTGTGTGTGTGTGTGTCACTGGTTCTGTGTGTGTCTGTGTGTGTGTGTGTGTGTGTGTGTGTGTG
>NC_134485.1:158511897-158514397 GCF_040206685.1 Ascaphus truei
GTGTGTGTGTGTGTGTGTCACTTGTTCTGTATGGGTGTGTGTGTCAGTGTGTCACTGGTTATATGTGTGTGTGTGTGTGTGTGTGTGTGTGTGTGTGTGTGTGTGTGTGTGTGTGTCTCACTGGTTCTGTGTGTGTGTGTGTGTGTGTGTGTGTGTGTGTGTGTGTGTGTGTGTGTGTGTGTGTGTGTGTGTGTCACTGGTTATATGTGTGTGTGTGTGTGTGTGTGTGTGTGTGTGTGTGTGTGTGTGTGTGTGTGTGTGTGTGTCACTGTTTCTGTGTGTGTTTGTGTGTGTGTCTCACTAGTTCTGTGTGGGTGTCATTGGTTTTGTGTGTGTCACTGGTTCTGTATTTGTGTGTGTGTGTCACTGGTTATGTGTCTGTGTGTGTGTGTCACTGGTTCTGTGTGTGTGTGTGTGTGTGTGTGTGTGTGTGTGTGTGTGTGTGTGTGTGTGTGTATGTGTGTGTCACTGGTTCTGTGTGTGTGTGTCACTGGTTCTGTGTGTGTGTGTGTGTGTGTGTGTCACTGGTTCTGTGTGTCTGTTTGTGTGTGTGTGTGTCACTGGTTCTGTGTGTGTCTCTGGTTCTGTGTGTGTGTGTGTGTCACTGGTTGTGTGTGTGTGTGTGTCACTTGTTCTGTGTGTGTGTGTGTGTGTGTGTGTGTGTGTCTCACTGGTTCTGTGTGTGTGTGTGTGTCACTCGTTCTGTGTGTGTGTGTGTGTGTGTGTGTGTGTCACTCGTTCTGTGTGTGTGTGTGTGTCACTTGTTCTGTGTGTGTGTGTCACTGGTTCTGTGTGTTTGTGTGTCACTGGTTCTGTGTGTGTGTGTGTGTGTGTGTCACTGGTTCTGTGTGTGTGTGTGTGTGTGTGTGTGTGTGTGTGTGTGTGTGTCACTGGTTCTGTGTGTGTGTGTGTCACTGGTTCTGTGTGTGTGTGTGTGTGTGTGTGTGTGTGTGTGTGTGTGTGTGTGTGTGTGTGTGTGTGTGTGTCACTGGTTTTGTGTGTGTGTGTGTGTGTGTGTGTGTGTGTGTGTGTGTCACTGGTTCTGTGTGTGTGTCACTGGTTGTGTGTGTGTGTGTCACTCCTTCTGTGTGTGTTTGTGGCACTGGTTCTGTGTGTTTGTGTCACTGGTTCTGTGTGTGTGTGTGTGTATGTGTGTGTGTGTGTGTGTGTGTGTGTGTGTCACTTGTTCTGTGTGTGTGTGTCACTCCTTCTGTGTGTGTGTGTGTGTGTGTGTGTGTCACTGGTTGAGTGTGTGTGTGTGTGTGTGTGTGTGTGTGTGTGTGTGTGTGTGTGTCACTGGTTCTGTGTGTGTGTGTGTGTGTGTGTGTGTGTGTGTGTGTGTCACTGGTTCTGTGTGTGTGTGTGTGTGTGTGTGTGTCACTATTTCTATGTGTGTGTGTGTGTGTGTCACTGGTTCTATGTGTGTGTGTGTGTGTGTGTGTGTGTGTGTGTGTGTGTGTGTGTGTGTGTGTGTGTGTGTGTGTGTGTGTGTGTGTGTCTGTCTGTGTGTGTGTGTGTCACTGGTTCTATGTGTGTGTGTGTGTGTGTCACTGGTTCTGTGTGTGTGTGTGTGTGTGTGTGTGTGTGTGTCTGTGTGTGTGTGTGTGTCACTGGTTCTGTGTGTCTGTTTGTGTGTGTGTGTGTGTGTGTGTGTGTCTCTGGTTCTGTGTGTGTGTGTGTGTGTGTGTGTGTGTGTGTGTGTGTGTGTGTGTGTGTGTGTGTGTGTGTGTCACTGGTTCTGTGTGTGCATGTGTGTCACTGGTTCTGTGTGTGTGTGTGTGTGTGTGTGTGTGTGTCACTGGTTCTGTGTGTGTGTGTCACTGGTTCTATGTGTGTGTGTGTGTCACTGGTTCTGTGTGTGTGTGTGTCTCACTGGTTCTGTGTGTGTGTGTGTGTCACTCGTTCTGTGTGTGTGTGTGTGTGTGTGTGTCACTTGTTCTGTGTGTGTGTGTCACTGGTTCTGTGTGTTTGTGTGTCACTGGTTCTGTGTGTGTGTGTGTGTGTGTGTGTGTGTGTGTGTGTGTGTGTGTGTGTGTGTGTGTGTCACTGGTTCTGTGTGTGTGTGTGTGTGTCACTGGTTCTGTGTGTGTGTGTGTGTGTGGTGTGTGTGTGTGTGTGTGTGTGTGTGTGTGTGTGTGTGTCACTGGTTCTCTGTGTGTGTGTCACTCATTCTGTGTGTGTGTGTGTGTGTCACTGGTTATTGTGTGTGTGTGTGTGTGTGTGTGTGTGTGTGTGTCACTTGTTCTGTGTGTGTGTGTGTGTGTGTGTGTGTGTGTCACTTGTTCTGTGTGTGTGTGTGTGTCACTCCTTCTGTGTGTGTGTGTGTGTGTGTGTGTGTGTGTGTGTGTGTGTCACTGGTTGTGTGTGTGTGTGTGTGTGTGTGTGTGTGTCACTGGTTCTGTGTGTGTGTGTGTGTGTGTGTGTGTGTGTGTGTGTGTGTGTGTGTGTGTGTCACTGGTTCTGTGTGTGTGTGTGTGTGTGTGTGTGTCACTGGTTATGT
>NC_134485.1:159228397-159320897 GCF_040206685.1 Ascaphus truei
GTCACTTTTTTTTACCCACCATAACCTTAATGACAGTGGTGATTACCTAGTCTCAAACCTGCAAGCCATTAAGACCAGCCTCACACTGATGATACCCATCAAGGTTGAAACATGTATGTGAGTAGGTCTAATGGCTTTGCATCTCATCCCAGCCTCTGTTTAAAAGCTGTGTTTAAAACAGCATGCAGGGGCTTGAGGATTGGCTTGTGTAATAGGAGCTTGAGACAAAAGGTGGCACTGAGTGCTCATTTGCATGTCATTTCCCAGAATCCCTTGCTGCAGTGGAAGTGCTCTATGCTGGGTGACAATGGGAAAAGACAGGGTTGCAGACCTGTCTAAGACATGCAAATGAACATACAGTAATATTTACAGTTGCTTTATGCTTTACTGTGGAGGGTTTTTGTCACTTTTTTTTACCCACCATAACCTTAATGACAGTGGTGATTACCTAGTCTAGTCTCAAACCTGCAATCTATTAAGACCAGCCTCACACTAATGATACCCATCAAGGTTGAAACATGTATGTGAGTAGGTCTAATGGCTTTGCATCTCATCCCAGCCTCTGTTTAAAAGCTGTGTTTAAAACAGCATGCAGTGGCTTGAGGATTGGCTTGTGTAATACGAGCTTGAGACAAAAGGTGGCACTGAGTGCTCATTTGCATGTAATTTCCCAGAATCCCTTGCTGCAGTGGGAGAGCTGTATGCTGGGTGACAATGGGGAAAGATAGGGTTGCAGACCTGTCTAAGACATGCAAATGAACATACAGTAATATTTACAGTTGCTTTATGCTTTACTGTGGAGGGTTTTTGTCACTTTTTTTACCCACCATAACCTTAATGACAGTGGTGATTACCTAGTCTAGTCTCAAACCTGCAAGCCATTAAGACCAGCCTCACACTGATGATACCCATCAAGGTTGAAACATGTATGTGAGTAGGTCTAATGGCTTTGCATCTCATCCCAGCCTCTGTTTAAAAGCTGTGTTTAAAACAGCATGCAGTGGCTTGAGGATTGGCTTGTGTAATACGAGCTTGAGACAAAAGGTGGCACTGAGTGCTCATTTGCATGTCATTTCCCAGAATACCTTGCTGCAGTGGAAGCGCTGTATGCTGGGTGACAATGGGGAAAGATAGGGTTGCAGACCTGTCTAAGACATGCAAATGAACATACAGTAATATTTACAGTTGCTTTATGCTTTACTGTGGAGGGTTTTTGTCACTTTTTTTACCCACCATAACCTTAATGACAGTGGTGATTACCTAGTCTAGTCTCAAACCTGCAAGCCATTAAGACCAGCCTCACACTGATGATACCCATCAAGGTTGAAACATGTATGTGAGTAGGTCTAATGGCTTTGCATCTCATCCCAGCCTCTGTTTAAAAGCTGTGTTTTAAAACAGCATGCAGTGGCTTGAGGATTGGCGTGTGTAATACGAGCTTGAGACAAAAGGTGGCACTGAGTGCTCATTTGCATGTCATTTCCCAGAATCCCTTGCTGCAGTGGAAGCGCTGTATGCTGGGTGACAATGGGGAAAGACAGGGTTGCAGACCTGTCTAAGACATGCAAATGAACATACAGTAATATTTACAGTTGCTTTACATATATATATATATATATACATGTAGAGGTATCAGTACCGTGTTAGCTGAGTTTCAATAATCAAAAAATAAATAGATGATACCATTCTGTGGCTAACAAAATGCTTTTATTTGTGCGAGCTTTCGAGATACACTGATCTCTTCTTCCGGCGATGTTACAATGAATGAAGCAAGGATAACTTATATAATATTTATATATAATAGACACTGTTTTTAAGTTATCCTTGCTTCATTCATTGTAACATCTCCGGAAGAAGAGATCAGTGTATCTCGAAAGCTCGCACAAATAAAAGCATTTCGTTTGCCACAGATTGGTATCATCTATTTATTTTTTGATTATATATATATATATATATATATATATATATATATATATATATATATATATATATAAACTATAAAATACTAAGTGCACACATTAAAACATTTAAACAATAAAATAGTAACAATTGCTGCCTAGGTGTTAAACTACACACAATAGCAAATATATAGGGAAAAGTGGAAAACACAGGCGCAAACTGTTAACTAAACAATAAATTATGAGCATGAATAGACTGGGGATATATTAGAGTCCTTGATTTCTCTGAAACAAAATAGTAAAGAGACAAAATATGGTGAAGTACGTTTTGTAATGGTCAATGCGCAAAGGTAGATCGCTACTTACAAAGTAGCAGAAGTATACAAGCATATAGGATCTAAAATTCTCCACGTCCTGCTGACTGGAGTGATGGTCTGCTTCCTCTCCATGTGGAACGCCAAGATTCTCTGTGGTAGGCTTCCTCCATCTGCAGCTGCCCTCCTGAGCTCCCTGTTTCCTCCTCTGATGTCGCGAGATTGTACTGCTGACGTCACTCGGCCGAGATTATAGTCGTAACTCGGGGATAAAGTCCAAGGGATATATATAAGGCGTCCTTAAAAAGGATTACGGATGTAAGTCCCGCCCCCAAGCGACGTGCGCGCCTCAAAGCCTATTGGCTGTGTTGTTTTGTTATAGTTACGGTAACTGCACTGTGTCATACACTGGGGCCGTTCACTGGGCGTTAGCCGAATGTTAATTGAGTGGGAGGAGTGTTAGCGTGCGTTTCACGCTGGTTTAACATGACGTCACACGTATTGCATTTGCGCATTGTGTTATCGGCCGTCCTTTCTGTCCAAACACGTCTGTTTAAAAAGAATACAGATGTACTCGTTTAGAACGAATGTAGTTTCGTATTCATTGTATTTGAAATAAAGATTTTATGTTTAATGGTATTTTCAAGATGTATTGAACGCACAACGTACGCTTTGTTTTGCGCATGCGCTAACAGTTAGTGCAGCCAAGCGTGAAGTGCGTGCGCACACTAAGATGTGCGCGCACATTTTTCAGTATACAGGCAACGTTCACATCATATACATAGTTATGCCTGCTACAAATTTAAAGAAACATTACATACTGATGTACACTTGTACTTCTAACATATAAGTGAGTGACGTGTGTATGTACACAATCATATAGAGCTGTGTAATGCGTTGTCACGGATACATATATAGTAAGGTGCCATATTTGACCATCATGTGTTTGCTGTATTTCAGAGATGTCGGGGAAGATACAATCGGATCAATGTATGATTTCAGAAGAGTCTACCTTTATATGAGATGATTGTGAGGAGGAGCCACCGACTACTATACTACATATGGAACTAATTTTATATTGCTTGCAGCGCTTATTAACAAACAATTAAAAATGTGATACCCTTATGCCTATATTGCATAAGCACTTAATTAACATAATGATGTTGCATAATAGTGCCTCATGAATTTTTATTGAGTGTTCTTTAATGACTACTATCATTTTATGGCATGGTGTGTTTTATATATAACAACCATTCCCACTCTGCTAACACATTTGTGAATTATATTGTGTAATGGAACGTATGACTGTCGAAACTATGTAACAATAATAATAATAATAATAATAATAATAATAATAATAATAATAATATGAGCATGTTCATGTATAGCGCTGCTAGTTGTACACAGCGCTTTACGGACACATTTTTCAGGCTGAGGTCCCTGGCCCGTGGAACTTACAATTTATTTTTTGCCGCCTGAGGCACAGGGAGATAAAGTGACTTGCCCAAGGTCACAAGGAGCCGACACCGGGAATTGAACCAGACTCCCCTGCTTCAAAATCTCAGTGCCAGTGTGTGTCTTTACTCACTGAGCCACTCCTTCTCCCAATGTGAAGGACACTTACAACCAACTAGCCATTTCTTGTTAAAAATCTCTTGTTACATGGGTATGTTGATAAAATGGTTTGGGACTGTAGCAAATAATGTTATTGGCCAGATGTTGTGGTCCCCTACAATGCATGATGTTCTGATTATGACATCAACATCATGTAATGAAGTACGTTTCTGTGTATATTTCATTAACCTAACTAACTATAGTTTACTGTGTTTATTAAACGTTCTAAAAATACATAGTATAGTCAATATGATGATATAAGCTACCATAATAAAGCTGGTGTTATCATTTGTCGGTGTTATACATGGATCCTACACAAATTGATACAGACACAAACAGTTGTCTTACAAAGTGTGTCTATGCTAATGTGCACGTGATTGACGTTACAATTGTGAGAATACTTGATAATTATCATCATGATAATGATGAAGTGACGTGATTTATATTGCAAAAATATTACCAACATTGTCATATTGGTAGATTATAAATGCTAAATGACAGTAACATTAGTGACAAATTTGTCTTCTCTGTTAACAGTTTAACACTTGGTACATGTAGGACACATCCACACACGTGTGACTTATACATACACATGTCACAAATTTAAATTAATGTTGACTATTAATTCCTAGCATTACAAAACACCAACATTGCTAAATATAAGATGTAGTACGCATTGTTGTGATTGCAGGCATTCATGCATGGAGTTTTATGATCAGTCAATTTCATCCGTGATGAATGATCTCCCGTAAGTTAAGAAATAACTACAGTTATCCCCTTGTCTCCAAACACCTCTATATTACATTAATGGAATTTATAAGGAAACATACATAAAATGTGATGAAATGGGAGTAATCATTTTCTAATACAATGCACATGAAAGCTCAAGAGTAGCTAAATGCATATACATGATACAGAAAGTACATATATGTAACATTTGTGTTTAAACCAATATGTTGGGTTTTGACTTCAAATAATTATAGGAAGATTGATGTAGGCACATCTTATGAGAGATGTCAGCAAATATACATACCATGATCAGTCATACTGGAGATATACCTATAATGCAAAGGAACAATATATAAATTGCAAACATTGACATGCCATCTTCAGTACCGTAAACAACACAGCAAAGTGTGTATTTGGTGTTAAATGTGCAACACCATGTATATTTAATGACATTCAAAATGTAAATCAGGCTGGTGTACACATCATATGGATGTACATGTTACACTGCACCAATAACATTGTATGTAAGCATACTAGAAGCATGAATGAGTATGGGCATAATATGTGTATTGTGTTAGCATAAGGAACAACACAATGCTAAAATATTAGTGCTTTGTTACCCCAGTTGTATTCACATACACACAACTAAAGTACAATTGAAGAGGGATTATATAACCTGTGCAACAATAACATACCGGTGCCACATCCCTTTGTGCACACAGCAGAGAAAAGAAAGGTGTGCAACCCATATTCATCTGTGTCCTACCAGAAGGGTATATAAAAAAACATTATTGTTAAGATAACATAATGTAAGTATAAAAGTATAACTTGGAACATATATGTTTTTACTTACAAGAAAAAAATGAATTGATGAGATTCTGGCGTGTCTGGCCACCACTGGCTGTTTGTTCATTTCCAGCAGCTACATGGGTGGGATGCTCGTCTACCAAAGGCTCAGCTAGGTCTGATTGTACATTGTGCCTGAGTGCAACATTGTGCAAAATGCAACAGGCAAGGATAATATCAGACACTTTTTGAGGCTTGTATAGAAGAGCCCCACCAGTTCTGTCCAGACACCTAAATCTGGTCTTGAGTAGGCCAAATGTCCTCTCTATAACAGATCTTGTAGATATATGGGCTGCATTGTACCTCTCCTCTGCTTCAGTTTGAGGGTTTAGCACCGGAGTCAAGAGCCACGGCCTAATTCCGTATCCTGAGTCACCTATAATGAATGGAGCACACATAAGCTGACATTAGTGATCAAATTGTACAATGCCAACAATCCTAAATAAAAATGTGTTTTGTGTTATAACATGTAAATGTGTACTCACCCAGCAGCCAACCATGTTCAAAATGTCCCTCTTCGAACGCATGGAAGACTGAAGAGTTCCTCAGGATAGAGGAATCGTGACTGGAACCAGGGAATTTGGGTACCACATGCATTATCCTCATCGTCGCATCACATACCACCTGTACATTGAGTGAATGGTAGTGCTTACCATTGCGGTACACATGCTCACTCTGACTAGGTGCAATCAAAGCAACATGTGTGCAATCGATTGCACCCAGCACACATGGTATCCCTGCTATATTATAAAAGCCAGTCCTGACTTCCAGCCACTCTGTCGCCTCTGTAGGAAAATGAATATAATTCCTAGCGCGTCTATTGAGTGCATAGAGAAACTGGGTCAAGGCCCGCGAGAATGTAGATTGCGAGACCCCGCCCACTATGCCCACAGTTGTCTGGTATGACGCGGAAGCAAGATAATGTAATGAGCACAGCATTTTAACAAGCCCAGGGACTGCACGACCTCTGGCTGTGAAAAAATCTAAATCTCCCCTTATCTCCTGATAAAGAGCTAAGATTGCTGCTGAACTCAAACGATAGCGACTTACAATCTCCTCCTCACTCATCCCATCTAACTTGGTTCTTTCCCTGTACAGACGCGGACGAGGCACAACTTGTCTCCTCTGTCTTCTCCTCTGATCTCCTGTCCCTCTACCTGTCTCTGTCGTATCCGCGTGACTGTCCTGTCACTGTCCCTCGGTGTGTCCCTCCCTTGCCCTATATGATTGTCTTCATCATCAAGCATGTCATAGAAAAGAATGTTCCACCGTCTCCTAAACAATCTCAACATTTTGAAATGAGTAGCTGTGAATGAGCAGGTAATGGGCGTCCTTTAAATAGGTATGTGATGATGTCAGGTGACATAGTAAAATGCAAGGTGTTACATTAACATAATAAAGTACTTCTGTGGCAAGCTGTGTGCAGTTGTTGTTATAAGTATTTGTTGTGTGTATTCTGCAGGGAATGATGATATTTGGCAATGATGTGACGTGAACCTTTGTAGAAACATTGCTTGCAAATAAATAGTTGCATGTGCAATGCATGTAACACTTGTGAACGCAACAGTCAGTCATGTAATTAGGCAAAAAGGCTGAGATTGACGTGGGAAAAGTTTTGTGTAACATGTGTAATTAGGCATGTTATTGTGACATGTTGACAACAATGAATAGTCGTGTGCATATGCATGCATTTCTGTAAGGAGGATAGTTGGTATAGAATGAGTTTACAAGGTGTCCCAATGCTGAATTACTGTACATGTGTGTATAAGTTAGGTTGAAGTGCTTGTAATGCTACGGTTACAATGTAAACATGCAATGTGATTGAGCGTCCAATAAGTGACGTCATGAAAATAGGGAGGACCCAAAACTAGATGTAAACATGAGAAGACAGATGTACATGAACGTTTAAAGATGCGTGTCACATTACAAGCATTGTGTAATGTAAAGGAACATGAATATACGGTGTATGTGTGACATGTGTGTCATGTGTAACATCATGTAAATAATTGTTGCTCAGTTCATAAAAATGTGTGATATGATGTGAGGTTCTCCTTTAAGAGTTGAGTATAGTATTTTCCCTTGGCACATCATCACATGATGAGTAATGTGACCCGCAAATGCTGCAAACATGTAAAAGTATAATGTTATGCAAATAATACACGTCAGCTGTGACACAATGCAGGGAATGCCCCCACACTGTAATGCAAATGACGTTTGTATTGTGAGCAATGAAACGTAAACAGTACTATACTGTTATACGTCCCCGCTCCATTGACTCCATTGATGTACAGAAGATTTTTTTTTTCTAAGTGCCGTTGCGGCAGCCTTAGCGATCGTTCTCCCCTCCAAACTGCCAACTTTAGTTGGCGGGAGAAATTGGCCATAACATCTCAATTTCGTAGTGCCGATCAGGCCCGATAAGCTGTTTTTTTTTGTTGAATCCAGCCGATTTAAAAAAGTGGCGATCAGTGGCGAAAACAGGCTTATCGGCAGCCGACTGGCCATAACAAAATAATCGGCTCCGAAACCTGGCGATATCAAGCACTTATCGGCGCTTACTGAATCTCAAACCCAATTTTGGCTATAAAATGGCGATAATTCCCTTATCAACGCTTACTGCATGAGGCCCTATGACTGGTTATATAGGATACTATCCTGGATCACTGTTATCCTAGGAATAATTACATCACATGAGTGCAATTGTGAGGGATTCTTCTGGGGATAGGATTTTCTACAATCCTACCTCCTACTGTATGTGTGTATATAACCTAGAGTGGAATTTTTTTGGAGGGCGGCAATTGTGGGGGGAGAAAATGTATGTGTTAGGGAGCCTTACCTTTTCTAGAGCGGCCCCCTCTTGTAGTGTCACGTTGTCATGAAAACATGGCGTCACATGCCGTCGTTATATCATGGCATCACTACACTAGGGCGGAGTGCGGCCCCAGAGCCTATGGGCGGCAGAAACAAAAGGGCTTCTTCAAAGAAAGGGTGGTGAGTTCATTGAATTCAAAAATGCCCGTGTCCAAGGTATTCTAAACATGGAAAAAACCAACGGATTTAATTAGGACTAAGATTTCACAGCTGATGGAAAAATGGGGAGACTAGATGGACAAAATGTTTCTTACTCACCTTTGTTTCTAATGTCTTGAATAAAGCATTGGCATTTGCATTTTTATTGCCCATGTTCAGAAATAATAAGCAGATAGTATCCTAATAAGGGATACATATTATTTCCTGTTGCCATGTGTCATAACAGTAGTTGAATGCAAATGAACACCTTCTGTTTGTGAAGAGTATGGTTGGTCATTTATTTTCTTGAGAATAATATTCTGAGTATGCTACTTAACACAGGTCCCACTAATCAGTATATATACTGTATATTTATACATATATCACAAACACATGATTGTATAAGCAGACATACAGATGGTTTGTGAAAAGTTGTATCTGGGATTAGCATCATCCCAATCACCTACTGCATCTAGGTAGTAAGGAGATTGATGTATTTTATTTTGTTTGTACAAATTGGTAGTACTTCTCTTGTCCCTACTCCTCCCTGCTGTGGATGTGTTCTATTCTGCTCGGACAAATAACCTTCTCATACAAATCTAGCTATCATTCAAGAGATTTATTTACCATATCAAGGCTGCAGAATTGCAGATTCTTCAAGGTCTCAGAAAACAACAGAAGTTAAAGGTGTTGACACTTTTTTTTATTATTTGCTAGGAAAGTCATGCCCAGGTGTCAGAAACAAAGATTCTGAGAATAGTCTCTTGCCTGGCTGCTTTGTGGGAAGTGTTGCATCTGCTGATCTTAGGCCAGTAAATCTATTTGAATGCAAGGTCACCTAGGGTGTGGATTGCTGTTATTATAGGAGGGCCCAATATTTCCCTGTTGATGCATAAAACACCAGTGACATGATGACAGTGTCTAGCAGACTGATATTGAACTTGCAGATTTACTTCTGCATTTCAAGTCTCCTGGATCTAAATTTAGTTTCTTTGCACTTGCTGCCTTTCGCATTTTCTGTTACATTGCACGGTAACATTTGTTTAAATTGCTAACTCTGAATTATGAACAGGAGATGGAAAAAAGCCACTTTGTAACATGACTAGTGTTTCTTCAAATTAGAGCTAATCCAAATCGCCCTGAACTTCTGTCTCAGATCTGCATGCCTAAATCCTATCTCCTAGCAAGTAGCTGGACCTCAGCACTCACTTTTTTAAAATAGAGCTCCAAAATGAAATAAAGAAAACAACTCAACTTAAAATAAGATGAGGATGCCAACATCTCGCATGTTGGTGATGTCATGGGTCAGCTGCTCGAGACACTAATCCTCTACGTGGACGGCTCCCTGGCCATGACCCTGAACGGCAGAGGATGCCGTACTCAGCGGTGTGCATTGCCAGTCGGACTGACAGATGCTGTGAGACAGACGCCTACGTCACCCTGAAGGACGCCAAGACGTGAGGGATCTCGTGGACCATCCAGAACCTGGTTTGCTATACCACAAATGCTCTATATTATCTGTCTTTTTGTGCGTGCGTGCGTGCATGCGTGCGTGCGTGCGTGTGTGCGTGCGTGCATATCATACCATATTTTTCATGCCATTACATTTATACGCTTTTACTATACTACGAGAGGTCTTGTGATTTCTTTTATGTTCCCTCCTGAAGTGTCAACCCTATTGCAGATCTTTGTGTCATCTGCAAAAAGGTAAACTTTCCATTCCAAACCCTTCAGTCCCAGTAATGATCTCTGAGGTACATCACTGGTATAAGGGATCTGTCTGGATACCTAAGATGGCTGCCAAGAGGTAATGCCCTCACACCCTCACTGATGCAACCGTGGCCATCTTGCTTCCTGGCAATTCCTGCTCTCATTTCCTGACAGGATGTCAGTCTCTCTCTGGCCCTCATTTACAGCAGCTGCCTCTGGCCTTTAAATAGCAGGCAGTTGCTCCCTGACATTGCTTCTTCCAAATAATCTGTACCTGGTTCTGTTTGAGCTCTGCCTTTGCCCCAGTGATTGCCTGCCTGTGCTTGCACTTCTGCTTGGACTTGACTACCTCTGCCAGCCGCCTGCCTCGACCCCGGATGTGGACCTGACTATCCCTGCATGCCGCGACCCCGGAACTAGACCTGACTGCCCTAGCATCCCAGGCCACTGATCCCAGTCAAAGGTCAGTGTGTCACTCCCATACCTCTGCCCTGCAGGTCTGTATCCTGTCTTGCAGTTAGCAACACTACACATTGCACAAGCTACGCAAAGGACCCCGCAGAGATAGTGCACACCATGACCCATCAGCGCCAGATCCTCGGAGCCCATGCCACCTGCCTGTCTACAGTGGATAAAAGACTAGACTCAATCTCTACGCTACGAACCCTGTGCAGTCACCTTGGTACCCCCAGGGTAGATACGTCTCCATCCGTGCCTTCAGTTAGTGAAGTCCCACCAGTACCTGTGGTCTTAAAGGAAACCTGTATCCCTACTCCGGTCCACTATGGAGGTCTTTCCTCGGCTTGCAGAGGATTCCTGAACCAGTGCCAGGTGCAGTTTGATACGCAACCATCATCCTTCACTACCCACCGCTCTCGGGTGGCATACATCTTCTCCCTCCTCATTTATGAAGCATTAGCCTGGGTGCCCCCCCCCCCCCCACCTTTATGAAAAAGGCTCCCTCTGTTGTATGACTCTGTGGCCTTCATGCAGACTTTCTGGATGATCTTTGATTCTCCCAATCGTGTAGCTTCTGCTGAATCTGCACTCCTGCAGATTAAACAAGGCTCTCACACCATGGGACAATATACAATTGAGTTTAGGACCCTGGCAGCGAAAACCATTTGGAATGAGGGCGCTCTGAAGTCTGCTTTCTGTCAGGGCATTGAGGAGAGACTGAAGGATGAATTAACTTACTGGGACATTCCAGAATGCCTGATCGCCCTTTGCATTTCCCTCGATCTTCGGATGAGGGACAGACGTCAGGAGCAGGGCCGGTATCGCAGGTTCCGGTCTGTTCTGTTGGTCCCACAACTTGATGTTCCTCTTAATGAAGCTTCTGAAGAACCGGTGGAGCCCATGCAGTTGGGCAATATGCGTCTCACTGAACAAGAGACGCAGCATCGTCGCTCCTTGGGATTGTGCCCCATCTGTGGCAAGGGCCATATGGTATGGGCCTGTCCTGATAAATTGAGAGACGGCTAGAACCCAGTGCAAAGAGTGGAGTTGCTTCTGGGAATATGCGCCATCTCCCAGTCGCTTGATGACTGCCATCTGTTTATCTTGGCAGGACCATTCGGTTACTATCAAGGCCTTCATGAATTCTGGAGCCACTGGTATGTTTGTAGATAAAGCCTTTACTCTGCGAGTCAATATCCTTCTCCAGAGAAAAGACATGCCCTTGGGTATCTCCTCTATTGATAGTAGACCATTGAGATCTGGGGTCGTTTCTCAAGAGACGGCTCAGCTCAAAGTCACGGTCGGTGGTTTGCACCACAAAGTTCTTAAATTGGACGTTATCCATTCCCCAACTATCGATGTAATTCTGGGACTTCCTTGGCTACTTATTCATAACACCCGTATTGACTGGACCTCGGGACAGATAATTACTTGGGGGTCTGCCTGCTATGAGAAATGCTTTCCACCCTGTCGGGATCTCCTATAGCCTAGGATCCAAGAATGTGAAGGCAGATGCCCTACCCTGACAGTTGTCCACGGACAACACAGACTCTATGGATAAAGGTCCCATCTTTCCTCTTTCTAAGATCGTGTCCACCATTACCATGCTCCAACGCATTCAGAAAGCTCAGACCAAGTTGCCCACCTCCCCCTCCTCCTCTCTCACCTTCCCCAGTTACTCCCAGACCCTCCAGCTACAGTCCTACCAGTCCCAGTTACAGCCAAACAAGTCCAAGTTACTCCCCGACCTCCCCCAGCCACAGCCCCACCAGTCTCAGTTACAGTCTGACCAGTCAAAGTTACCCCCAATCTCCCCAAGTTACAGCCCCACCAGTCCCAGTTACAGCCCGACCAGTCCCAATTACTCCCCGACCTCCCCCAACTACACCCGACCACCACCAGCTACAGCTCCAACAGTCCGAGCTCACCCAGCCCTAAATACATCCTAGCCAGCCCCAGCTCCCCGGAGTACACCCCAACCTTCCCCAAGTACTCGCCCAAATATACCCCAACCTCCTCCGCAGTCGAAGTCCGGATAAACCAGGACGTGGTTGTCCTGGAGTTTGATTCTGAAGGGGGGATACTATAAAGGATCTGTCTGGACAGCGAAGATGGCTGCCGACAGGAAGTGACCTCACACCCTCACTGATGCAACCGTGGTCGTCTTGCTTCCTTGAAATTCCTTTCCCTCATTTCTTGACAGGAAGTAAGACTTTCTCTGGTCCTCATTGCCAGCAGATGCTTCTGGCCTTTAAATAGTAGGCAGTTGCTCCCTGACATTGCTCGTGCAAAGTACTCTGTACCTGGTTCTGCTTGAGCTCTGCCTTTTCCTGTGAGGATTCGCCATCCTGGTGGCCAAGGACCATCTCCAAGCCTCACTGGTCCTCCGGTGACAGACACACAAGATGCGCATTCCTCTTGTCCTGTGACGCACGCGCGGACCTTGCACAGTCTGTTCCGGCATCTGCGGACCCTGGCCCCGCCCCTCGTCTGGTTGTACGATGCGGGTGCTCATCCAGCCTCCCCGCTGACGTGCATGGTAAGCCCCGCCCCTGCTCTGTTAATCAAAAGTAGCAGCGTGGCAGTGACGCACGCTCCAGGCTCCGCCCCCACTCTGACGTCTCACATAACCGGCGTGGGAGTATCACATGCTCTAAGCCCTGCCTCTGACCTCTGTGACACGCGCAGGCTGCAAGCAACCTCCTACCTGATCAGGCTGCAATATAGGGCACACCTGTGTCCACCAGCAGCCTATTAGGTTCCACTTCCTGGTTCCACCCCTGCTGGCTATTGGAGCCTCCTCCTTTATATACCCTTCACTTGCAGCTTACCTTTGCTGAGCATAGTCAGTGTGATGCAGTGCCTTGCTGCATTCTGTTCCTGATACCTTGCCTTGTCTGCCTGATTAACCCTTTGTTGCCTGAACCCTGCTAGTTACTTGGACTCCGCTTCTCTCTTCTCCTGATCTGGCTTATGTTGACCATTCTCCAGTCTCCAGTCCTGACCTTGGCTAAAGTACTCCAATGATCCGACAATCTCCTATCCTGAACCTGGCTACGTACCCCGACGATCCGCTACTCTCCAACCCTGAACCTGGCTACGCACCTCGGCAATCCGTAACTCTCCTCTCCTGAATCTGACAAGTACCTCACAAATCTCTCATCTCCAATCCTGACCTGGCCTGAATGACTACTCTACATTCTAGGCGCACCCGCATGGCTGTGGGTCAGCGTTACTCAATTCCCTGCCTCAGCACCGCGGTCGCGCTTTGTTTGTGGTGAGCTACACGTTACTGTATGCTCAGCCACACAAACTTCGACCCCACTGAGGTAGGAAGAGTCCTGTGCACACACGCAAGCTACCTATCCAGTATTGAAGAAAAGATTGTGGCAAGAGATCAGAGCTTGCGCTCCCTGCAGGAGAACTTTAGAACCTTTACACAGTCTCTCCAGGAACCTCACTCTCCCCTTGGTCCTGCAATTCCTGAGTCGCCCACCATGTCCTCTCCTCACTTCTCTCCAGAACCCCAGTTACCCACCCACAATCATTATGGAGGTGATCCTCACCAGTGCCGGGGATTTCTTAATCAATGCTTTATCCAATTTGAAATTAACCCTTCCCGCTTCACTTCCTCTGGCGTACATTTTGTCTCTTCTTTTAGATGATGCCCTTGCCTGGGCTTCTCCCATGTGGGAACAAAGACCCGACCTTACCCAGGATATCGTTGCCTTCACCAAGGAGATCCGTAAGGTGTTTGATACACCCGGCCGTAAGGTGCTGCTTCTGCGCTATTTCATATGTCTCAACGTAATCGTTCTGTGGCCAGATGTGCACTTGAATTTAGGACTATAGCTTCTGAGACTGACTGGGACGATGTCTCCCTGTCTGCGGCCTTTTGGCAACGATTATCTGAGACTTTGAAGGAATAGCTGGCAACCTACGATCGTCCCTCAGACTTGGAGGAACTTCTCGCTGTCTGAATTAAAGTTGGATCATCACATCCAGGAAAGGAAATCCGAAAAGGTTCATCATCATGGTTTTCCATCCCAGATTTATCCAGGTCAGGTGAGCCAAACTGAAAGCCCATCTCTGGACACTTCGGAACCTATGCAGTTAGGGGGCGCTAGTCTATCCAAATCCAAAAAGTTACAACACAAGAACGCTGGCTTATGCCTGTACTGCGGTACTGCCGGACATGTTGCCTATTTTTGTCCCCAAAAGTCGGGAAACGCAAGGTTCCCGTGAGACCAGGGAGAGTCTCATTGGGAACGCTTTCTATTTCCCCCATCTCAACGGCCTATCCTTCTCGCATTCTACTTCCAATCACTATCTTTGGGGAGGGCTTCCGAGTTTCTACTCTTGCTTTTCTTGATTCTGGTTCTGCAGGAAATTTATAGATCAAGAATTCGCAGAACGCCATCGGGTACCCATGAAATGTAGAAAGAAGCCTATTGCCCTCGAAGCCATAGATGGAAGACCTCTTCAGCCAGCTTGTATCTCCTTGGAGACTGAGGTACTTCAGCTCAGAGTGGAGGGTAAATATTTGGAAAAGATCCAATTTAAAGTTATCCACACCCCATCTATTGGCGTCATCCTCGGGTTACCCTGGCTACAGATCCATAATCCCCAGGTGGATTTGCTTGGTAAGGAACCTATCCAATGGAGTTCCTACTGCAATAAGAACTGCATCCTAGAAACAAGTAGCATCGGGACTACCACCGTTACCGAGGAGAAGGAAAAGGTGCAATTGCCAGAGTAGTATGCCGAATTTGTGGACGTTTTCGATAAAGTGAAATCCGAGCATACTGTACCTCCCCATCGCCTGTTCGATTGTCCTATTGGCTTGCTTCCTGGTACTTCCCCACCCAGAGGGACTTCTTATCCATTGTCCTTGCCTGAGATCAAGGCAATAAATGAATATATCACAGAGAATTTACAAAGGGGATTCATACGTATGTCTACCTCTCCCGCAGGTGCTGGATTCTTTTTTGTGAAGAAAAAAGACGGAGCTTTCCGCCCCTGCATAGACTACCGAGCTCTCAAAAAAATCACGTTAAAGAATCGTTATCCTCTGCCTCTAATTTCTGAATTATTCGATCGATTACAAGGAGCCAACATCTTCTCTAAATTAGATTTACGTGGTGCCTACAATCTTGTCAGGATCCGCCAGGGTGATGAATGAAAGACTGCATTCAACACCAGGGACGGACATTATGAGTACTTGGTCATGCCTTTTGATTTATGCAATGCCCCAGTCATGTTTCTGGACTTTGTAAATCAAGTTTTTGGAGACCCTCTCAACTCCTTCGTAATCATCTATCTCGACGACATCTTCATTTTTTCCAAATCCATTCAAGAACATGTTTCCCATGTAAAACAGGTACTTCTTCACCTACGTGAAAATAGACTTTTCGCCAAACTTGAAAATTGTCATTTCCATCAGACATCTACCATTTTTTGGGGATACATTATATCTGACACCGGACTCACCATGGACCCTGCCAAGGTCAGAGCAGTCCTTGGCCTCAACATACCACTCTTAAGGCCATTCAACGCTTTCTTGGATTTTCTAATTATTATCGTCGATTCATCCCAAATTTTTCTTCTCTAATACACTGGCGACACACTTTATTTCAGCTCGGCTAGTCCCACGAATTCGGGTACACCCGGGTGTATTGAGGTTTGTGACTGTTTTCTGCCCGAGTGCATTGAGTTATTTTCCAGCAGGGATTGAAGCATTTTATTCCCGCTGGCTGCAATACTGCACAGTACATATATATATACTGCATTACAATTCATGAATTTATGCCATCTGGTAGACACGCGAAGCATTGCAGCCTATTAAATCCTAATCATTATCATTTAACAGATCAGCCGCCCATCAGCCAGGCATGAACCCAGGCTGGGAAGGCAAATGCAACGGGGCTTGTCAGAGGTGAGGAGCGGCGCATTCCAGGTATCTGCCAGGTACATACCGGGTATTTGCTCGAATAAAGTGTGTCGGTGCAGTAGCTCCTTTGATTGCATTAACCAAGAATGAAGCTGATCCGGCCTCCTTGCCTCCAGCGGCTCTTCAATCTTTTGCTCTTCTCAAAAAAGCTTTTGTATCCGCCCCGGTTCTCATTCATCCGGATCCCAAACTTCCCTTTACTCTCGAAGTTGATGCTTCTGATGTCGGGGTAGGCGCGGTTCTCTCCCAAAGAAAGAATAATTTGTCCAGGTTGCATCCTTGTGCCTTCTTTTCTAAAAAAATGTCTTCAGCTGAATGCAATGACGATATTGGGAACCGTGAACTTTTGGCCATTAAACTAGCACTCGAAGAATGGAGACACCTCCTGGATGGTACCGACGATCCCACTACGATCCTCATGGATCACAAGAACTTACTTTACATCGAAGGGGCACGTCGCCTCGGAGCCCATCATGCTAGAGCGTCATTATTCTTCTCTAGATTCAATTTCATAATTTCCTATCTTCCTGGATCAAAAAATATCAAAGCTGATGCATTATCCCACCAATTCTCTATGGACGATAATTCTGAAGATCAGCAGAAACCCATTCTTCCTCCCAAATGTATTCTCTCGGCCACTTCATTTGGTGCTCTCAAGGACATTGTTCGCCAACAAAGTCATATTCCTCATGGCATCTCACCTACTCAGGACCGTCTCTTCACGTCTGTCCAACATCGAAAAAAGTTTCTCGAATGGAGTCATTCTTCCAGATCAGCAGGCCATCCTGGCATCAGGAGGACACTGGACCTTATTTCTCAGACTTTTTGGTGACCAGAGATGCAAAAGGATGTTAAAAATGTCATAGCTGCGTGCCCACTTGTGCCAGGACTAAAACACCCAGAACCTCTCCTTCAGGTCTTCTTCAGCCTCTTCCTGTTCCTGACCGGCCTTGGACACACTTGTCCATGGATTTCATTGTTGAGTTACCTATCTCCAAGGGTATGGACACAATTCTTGTGGTAGTGTACCGATTCTCGAAACAGGCTCACTTCATACCCCTCAAAGGTCTTCCTAACTCCCCCAATTTAGCCAAGGTCTTCGTAAAGGAGAGTTTTCGCTTACACTGAGTACCCACGGAGATTGTCTCTGACAGAGGCTCTCAGTTTATTTCTCGGTTCTGGCGATCTTTCTGCCTTCAGCTCGGTATAACCCTCCATTTTTCTTCAGGATACCATCCACAGACCAATGGTCAAACAGAGAGTACCAATCAATCGCTCGAACAATACTTACGCTGTTTTGTGTCAGACTCGCAAGATGACTGGGCTGAACTCCTACCCTGGGCTCATAACAACGCACGCAGTGGTTCCACTTTAGAATCTCCCTTCTTTGTCAATTATGGATTTAACCCATTCACTCTTCCTATGGTGTTACCTTCCTCAGAAGTCTCAGCGGCAGATGAGAGGGTCAAAGAACTAAAGGACCTTTGGAATAAGATCCAGGTTAATATCAGACAAGTGGTCAACAGACAGAAGACGCAGGCAGACCACCATCACAAACCTGCTCTGGACTTCAAACCTGGCGACAAGGTTTGGCTCTCTTCTAATAATATCAGGCTCAAGGTTCCTTCTATGAAATTTGCACCCAGATTTCATGAACCCTACTCTATTTCCGAGAAGATCAATCCGGTTGCATACCGTCTCGCCCTCCCACCCGCTATGAAGATTCCTTCTGTGTTTCACGTATCTCTTCTCAAACCCGTGGTTTAGAATACATTTTCTGTTCCTGTTCCTTCTACTTCTCCGCTTATGGTCCAAGGTCAACCTGAATTTGAGATCCAATCCATTCTGGATTTCAAGATCTCCAGAGGATCACTGCACTATCTAGTGCATTGGAACAGTTTCAGTCCAGAGGAAAGGACCTGGATTCCCAGTCACCGGGTTCACGCAGCAGACTGGTGCGCATCTTATATACGAAATTTCCGGACAAGCCCTCGTGGAGTCGCCTGGAGGTCGCTCCTAGAGGGAGGGGGGTACTGAGAGGATTCACCATCCTGGCAGCCAAGAACTGTCTCCTCGCCTCACTGGTCCTCCGGTGACAGACACACAAGATGCCCATTCCTCTGGTCCTGTGACACGCGCGCGCGGACCTTGCACAGTCAGTTTCGGCATCTGCGGACCCTGGCCCCACCCCTCGCCTGGTTGTACGACACAGACGCTCATCCAGCCTCCCAGCTGATGCGCACAGTAATCCCTGCCCCCGCTCTGTTGATCAACAGTACCAGCGTGGCAGTGACGCGCGCTGCAGGCTCCGCCCCCACTCTGACTTCTTGCAGAACCGGTGTGGGAGTATCACATGCTTTAAGCCCTGCCTCTAACCTCTGTGACATGTGCAGGCTGCAAGTAACCTCCTACCTGATCAGGCTGCATCATAGGGCACACCTGTGTGCACCAGCAGCCTATTAGGTTCCACTTCCTGGTTCCACCCCTGCTGGCTATTGGAGCCTCCTCCTTTACATACCCTTCTCTTGCAGCTTACCTTTGCTGAGCATAGTCAGTGTGATGCCGTGCCTTGCTGCATTCTGTTCCTGATACCTTGCCTTGCCTGCCTGAATTAACCCTTTGTTGCCTGAACCCTGTTTGTTACTTGGACTTGCTTCTCTCTTCTCCTGATCCGGCTTGTGTTGACCATTCTCCAGTCTCCAGTCCTGATCTTGGCTAAAGTACTCCAACGATCCGACAATCTCCTATCCTGAACCTGGCTACGCACCTCGACAATCCGCAACTCTCCTCTCCTGTATCCAGCAAGTACCTCACTAATCTCACATCTCCAATCCTGACCTGGCCTGAATGACTACTCTACATTCTAGGTGCGCCCGCGTGGCTGTGGGTCAACGTTACTCAATTCCCTGCCTCAGCACAGCGGTCACGCTTTGTTTGTGGTGAGCTACGTGTTATATTTCCCCAGTGATTGCCTGCCTGCCTGTGCTTGTACTTCTGCTTGGACTTGACTTCCCCTACCTGCCGCCTGCCTCGACCCAGGAACCGGACCTGACTACCTCTGCATCCCAGGCCTCTGATCCCAGAACAAGGTCGGTGTACTACTCCCTGCCACTGCCCTGCGGGACAGTATCCTGTCTTGCAGTCAGCAACGCTACAACTGGTTACCTTCCCCTCCTCTGAATTTACTCCTTTAACCAGAACTCTGTATCCTTTCCTTCAAACAATGTCTTATCCGTTCAACCACCTTCAACTCGAATCCTAAGTATTGCAATTTGCATGTTACCTACTGTATGTAACGCTCTGTGTGATGAGCTCCACACATTCACACTGCCCCTGGCAGGTTCCTCTGCGATGTGCTTTTGACATGTGACTGTAATGGATATGAGAGCAGCCAAAAATAATAGCTGTGGAAGAGTAGGCACTATGAGGGAGAGGAGCCTGTAAAAGGTAGGCGGCCGTGTTGAGTCAGATCTGCACTGCCCTGAGTGCTATCGGGTTCGGTTGAGGATTTCAGATTGTGCACGTGGCATCAGGAGCAGCAAGTTACAGTCTAGACGTGAATGAGAGTTCGAGCACCATCAGGGGGTACACTCAATGGTTATAAAGCACAGCAGTACTGAAGCACTCTTTTTCTAAGTATAGACCTGCAAATGTTAGTACACAACAAGCACCCACGGTGTGCCGGTTCCATCACAAGTCAACCTACCCGGGATTGGGTCACTAATGCACCACTGACACTTGTAACCCGGGAAGCAGGTGGTCCCCGAGGCTGAAATTAAGGCGGTTCAGCTCAAGAGACCCCTGTGCTTCAAACTTGTGTTAAATAAAAGCCGCACGATCTCCTGTTACAAGCGCGCAGGGAGAGTGACTGATTCAATCTATTCTTACTGCGCATTTCTTACAGAGAAGTGCAAATTCACACAGCGCAAGTCCCATTCAAACGCACGGACCCCTGCTGTGTTATTCCCAATGGGCTATTACTGACTGCTATGCACTGTGCTGTGGAGGATCCACGCTTTTCACACTGTCCACCAGCCCATGCTCTGCGTCAGATTCATCTGTACGTCTAAGGGGGTAATGCACAAAGCAGTGATAAGTGTTTTTAAGTGAGATAAGTGCTTTTTGGCACAATTTATGACGCAATTTTTTTAGCAATGACTGTGTTTTGATGATGAAAAGCCTTTTAAGCGCGATACTGCAGTGTTATCACTGCTTTATGAATTGCGCTGCACGCAATATTGAGAAATAAAGAAATTTATCTCACTTAAAAACACTTATCACTGCTTTGTGCATTACCCCCTAAGAGTTAAAAACAGAGGGGTTACATTGGAAGTACTGCTGAGATCACAATTTTTTTACATTTAATTAGTGTGATGAAATATTAGAATTTCTCCAGTTGTACGGTGAGACATTGGCATAACTACAGAAGTCACTAGGACAATCGCCCTATAGCACGTCTGCCGACATTTTGTTCCACCTCACAATGAGTGTGGCCATTTTAAGTGATTGGTGTGCGAGGGACAGCCAAGGCTGTAATAGAGCATTAATTCTAATGGTCCTAGATACAACTGAGGATGTGAATATCAATGGAGTACTCGGTATAGACCACCCATGGGTGGGGGGGAGAGGGATATTGTGCTACAATACAAAGGTGACATATGTTTTATGTATGTGTGAGGCAGATATTGACCCTACCAAGGTGCCAAATAGTATTGATGGGAGGGACCAGGAGATTGGGGTATTACTATGGCATGTAAACCTGTTGCAGGCCCTAGCAATGTTGTTGCATACACTATAGTAGACAAGGTCTGAGAATTCCTAGCTGTAACAATGCGCGGAACACGCCCCCTGCGGCGGGTTCCTTCCTTACATGTTTACTTCTGATCGCTGCCCTATAGCTGTGAGTCAAGATCCTGTGTCTTTAAGGATTCTGAAGCAAGCAACACCATCTTGCTTTCTGGCAAACCCTGCCCTCTTCCTCCTGACAGGAAGTAAGCCTCTCTTTGACTTTCTCTTTGCTTTTAGTCATTTGCTGCCTGTACTGGTGCCTGCTAGTACTCATCGCATGCTGTTCCTGCCTGCACCTCCTTGGGACCTTTACTTATCTCCATTGGATTCCGGAAGACTTTGACAGTCACTCATATACTACTGAGGTTAGTTCACCATTGGGTAGTGTAGGTACCTGCTTAGTAGGGTTCACCTTGACATGGTAGCAGGTTTATAATTCCTTGGCCAATGGATTAGACTAAGAACCCTTATGTTATGTTTAGTTTCGCTGCACCTTGCTGTTTCTGGCACTATACCTTTAAGGAGGCTGGACGTCCTCAAAGAAGCAATCCCCTTGTGGATGTTACCTTGTGCTCTGGACTCCATGCCCATGTTCCTGTTCCATGTTCCTGGTTTCCGTTTCCAGACTCTTGTGCTGAAGCGTTGGCTTCCCGCAACCCCCGCATTGGTGCCTGAGAGCGCGCGCACTCCCGCTCTGCTGTCAGAGCGTGCACGCGTGTGCAGCTGGATCACTCGTGTCTCTGAGTAGGCACCGCACCTCCGGACGCGTCGCGCATTCTCATGTGCGCGGCGCGGTCACGTGACTACGTGCGCCGATCCCCAGCTGCACGGCAACATTCTCCCTTCGTATCCCCTGCTGCCTCCCCACCTCGCTATTGGGTCCCTTCCCTTTCCCTGCGCTTGTGAGGAGAGCACAAGCGTGACACAAGCTAGCGAGGGGACTACAATGGAAGAGTTCTGTAATGAGATGTATCCTGCAGTACCCAATTCCTCTACGGGGTATGCCTCAGTTTCCCCTGAAGCACTTATCACAGCCATGGGACAGTTAGTGGAGAAATGCATGCACTCCAGAGGGCAGAACAATTACTATAGGAGACTATGGGGCCTATGCAGTAAGTGTTCATTAAAACAAATCGCCGGACAATTTATATCGCTGTTTTTTGGAGCGTTGCTATCACGGTATTCAGAAAGCCTCGATTAGGCCGTGCTTATAGTGCCGGCGACGGCGACGCGAATTCACCCGAAAACAAACGCATTGCCGCCGTGTGCGCTTATAGTTCACGCGATGGAGCGACGTCGCCGTCGCAAAAACCCGCCGCCGGCAAAATTTGATTTTTCAAGGGCCGTCGCGTCACGTGACGGCCCTTGAACAAATCAAATTGCGGGAATCCCGCGATGCGGCCGACTGTCACCTATCGTATCACGTCGCCATCGGCGGCACTATAGGCAAAGCCTTACCTGTCATAGCAAAATTCCCAAAACGGGCAAGTTGCCACCAGCGATAGGATTGACCCTCTGAAAAGGCCTAACCCGGCGATTCATTTCTGCTGCAGAGAGAGCTCCTCAGAGAGAGCCGCCTCTCCCAGCGAAAATCCCGATGGCCATCTTGGATTTAGTGATGTCATGTTAAAGGGAAATGAAGCACAGCCATTCTGATTGGCTGGCATCATTCCCTTTAAATTACGTCATTAATTCTTTTTTTTTTAAATCAGCACATGGTTTTAACAGCCAATCAGATGGCTGTTGAATCAGTTCTCATCCAAATGTGACGTCACAAGCCATATTTAAGTCCGTGACGCCTCATTTAAGCACAAGAAGATGATGAGACAACATCGGTTGGGATCTACCATGGGGTTTTTTGGATTGAAAGAAGAAAACAGAAGATTAAGAAGATAAAGAAATAATTACAGAAGAAGAAAGAAGAAGTTGATTAAAGATAGAAGAATGAAGAATTGGGTACCTGATCCGGATCTTAATGGCGGATGGCATCAGATGCTGTTTGAGGCCTTCGCGGCACGTGAGCTTCCTGTTTCCCCGGGAGTCAGAGGGCCAGCACTTCTAAAGGTAAGTAATATATTGCATGTTTGGAATGTGTTTTTTTTTTTTTTATTTCCACATTGACTGATAATGTATTAATATGTACCCATTAGGGTAGAGATCAATACATTATTAGGCCAATAAATTCTTTTTTATTGGTTGCTTATTTTGATGGTGATTTTTTTCTATGTTTGTTTATTATGTGGCTGTAATTATTTGTCATTTTGCTGCTTTTACATTTTTTTGGCCGATTGGTTTTCGTTTTTAATTAATAATTTGTTGGGTAATGCTTTTAATGGTTGTATTGACGATATTTTTTCATAATTCATTTCTTTGTTGGTTACTGTTTCAATTAATTCATTGTTGTTTTATTAATTAATTGGTTTGATTGGTTACTGTTACATTTAATTCATTATTGTTTTATTAATTGCTTGGATTGGTTAATGGTTTAATTAATTCCTTGTTGAGCTGGTTAGTGCTTTTATTAATTGCATTAGCTGGCTAGTATTTTTATTTATTGAATTGGAGTGTTTCGGTGGTTTTGCATGTTTTATTATTGTGTATTTTGTGCATTAATGTATTTTGAATAGGGTGCCCATTTAGTGCTATAGTGGCTTATCATGTCCATATTATTATATGATATGATGTACCACGATACCACTCAATGGGAACAGGGTGGGTATAGTGGGTCCGGGGTAGGTGGTTAGGCCTCTCGTGTGGGTAGCGGAGCAGGGTGGGTTAACCCCTTAATTACTATAGCGGTTATTAAACACTAAGGTGATTAAGGGGTTGGGGCCATTAGAATGTATATATTATGTATGTATGCTTTCTGGCAACAGAGGACAGGGACCTGCAGTATCCTGATGAGGACGCCCTTGGCTGTGGTAAGTTGAACTGTATTTATTTTATTTTTTTATGCTGGCTAATGTTGTGTTTAATAATGGGCAAATAATCTATTATC
This sequence comes from Ascaphus truei, assembly GCF_040206685.1. NCBI lineage: Eukaryota > Metazoa > Chordata > Amphibia > Anura > Ascaphidae > Ascaphus > Ascaphus truei. The sequence continues at coordinate 159,252,713 of NC_134485.1, forward strand.
CATATCCGGAACATAATTATTTTGCTCTTTACTGTACTGTATGTGTTTGGTGGGAGGGGGGGGGTATTGATTTAAATGTAGGCCATGTTTTATTTTTTTAAATACAGGATTGATACCGCAGGGCTGCGGGGACCCATGGAGACCACCTGAGGACCCCCGGACGCCCTCGGGTACCACACGAAGACCCCCGGACACCCACGGGTACCACCTGCGGACGCAAGGGGGACACCTGCGGGGAAGAACTGGGGTCCCCACAGCTGTGGGGGCCCCGTGGACCCACAGGGACCACTCAAGGGCCCCAGACCCCCATGGGAACCACTCGAGGGCCCCCAAACACCTGTGGGGATGACCCAGACACCCCCAGACACTCATGAGGACCACCCATGGACACCATTGGGCCCGCAGTGACTCACGGGTACCACTTGGAGGCCCACGACACCTAGCGGGGCACCCGTGGGGCCTATGGACAACCGTCGGGCCCACCAGGGACCCCCGCCAGCCTGGGGTAATAATCCTGTTTGTTAAAATATAAATCATGCTTTTACAGTATGGGGGGAGCACAGGGATGGGTGGTGTCTTGGTGTTTATTAGATATTGTTATGTTTATTACCTAAGAGGTGGGTAGTGGGGCTGTTGTGTGGCTTGTTTTTACTGTGGGTAGTGGGGGTGGGTGTAGGGGTGATTAGCCCCAAGGATAGGTGTTTAGGGCTTAGGGTGGGTAGCAGGAGGGGTTTACCACTAAGGTAATGAAGGAGTTAAGTCCACCCGCAATCCCCTCGCAAGGCCTAAACACCCACTAAGGGCAAATACCATCTTCACCCACCCCTGCTACCCACAATAAGCCTGGCATGGGTGGTTAAACCCTTCATTGCCTTAGTGGGTAGCCACTAAGGCAATGAAGTGGGCTGTAAATGCATTTTACCTGAATCTGATTCATGCAGGGGGCCTCCAGTGCTGATATTAATGGGTATCAGCTCCAGAGAAAATCATCATTATAGAGCTGCGATAGGCGTTAATTACCTACTCGCAGCTACTAGAATTGCACGAGTTTATGAAAATTCCGAAAAGCGCAGATAAGTGGCTTATCGCCACTCACTCTGCGATTTGGTTTTGAACAAATTTTTTTTTGGCGGTTCAGACCTTGATCAGCCACTTATCGACAATTACTCAATCGGAGTAGGCATTTTGGCCAATAAGTGCTCGATAAGTGGCTTATGAACGCTTACTGCATAGGCCCTTATTAATGTTTTCAGGCGTTATCCTGACTCCCAATAATGAGAATGACTTTCATAGTTGGATAGAGCAGGCCACGCAAATTGTGCAGGAATGGGGGGGCTCAGAACAAGACAAGAAGGATTGAGGAAAGCCGCCTAAAGGTGCTCGCGTTAGCCATAGTTAGAGCCTTTAGAGAAGGATATGCGGTTAGCACCCCTTGCAAATACCTGCTAGTAATAACCCTCTATTTGCGACTCAGAGAGCAGAAGGAGTCTCACTCAAAGTTTCTAGAGCTTCTACGAGATATATGGGATGAGGAAGAACATATGGCACTCCGCCCTGTGGCAGTGCAGCCCATTAAAAGCCTAGCAGCAACTAGTGAGCAGCGGTCAAGCAGGTGAGCCTACAGAAGAAGTGTTGGAATTGATGAACGCCATGCGAATGGGAGAAGTTGCTAATGCGAATAGTCAAGAGGAATGCTAAGGAGAAGCACAATGGGCACATCACAGAGAACAAACCTCCAGATGGGGGAGGAAGCCACAGAGAAATCCTAATCCCAAAAAAAGAGGTCCTAATCTCTGTTATACTGCACCGACACACTTTATTCGAGCAAATGCCCAGTTTGTACCTGGCAGATACCTGGAATGCGCCGCTCCTCACCTCTGACAAGCCCCGTTGTGTTTGCCTTCCCAGCCTGGGTTCATGCCTGGCTGACGGGCGGCTGATCTGTTAAATGATAATGATTAGGATTTAATAGGCTGCAATGCTTCGCGTGTCTACCAGATGGCATAAATTCATGTATTGTAATGCAGTATATATATATACTGTGCAGTATTGCAGCCAGTGGGAATAAAATGCTTCAATCCCTGCCTAGAAAATACCTCAATGCACTCGGGCAGAAAACAGTCACAAACCTCAATACACCCGGGTATACCCGAATTCGTGGGACTAGCCGAGCTCGAATAAAGTGTGTCGCCAGTGTAGATGTATTGAAGAAGAACACTATGCCAGTCACTGCAGGAAAAGAGAGAATCTCCCTTAGGTAATGAATCTGCTCTTGACCTGCCTCTGGAAACAACCTTGGGACTCAGTGAAGGCGTATACTGGGCCTCAGGTTCATATAGGCTCTGTTTGAACTGCTCCAGGAAGCGCTCATTCTCCTGGGACTACTGGGGCCATCAGAGCAAGTGAAGGCGATGATTGAGGGGCAAGTATGCAACATCTTCTTGGATAGTGGATCACAGGTATCCATTATTTTTAAATCCTGTTACAATCGGTAACTAAAACATCTGCCTTTGCAACCACTAGAAGGCTTGGATGTTTGGGGCCTCAGTGACACCAGCTACCCTTATCTAGGATATGTTTCAATAAAGCTCGACTTTCCAAAGAAAATAACTAGAGTAGAAGGACCATTGATGTTGGTGGCCCTCATATGCCCTGAAGTCCGCAGCAAGGAGCCACAATTGACATGAATGCTAATATTTTTAGACAACTAGCAAAATGGCCAGACCATTAGGAGAAACGATTATTGCAGGACATTGACCATCCATCCATTGTGCTTGAAGGCATACCATCAGAATGGAGAAAAAAGACAGAGCTCAGAGTGAGGGGCCCTTGGGTGCAGGACACGAGGGGCAAGTGCCCCCCAACATCATACAGAGGATAACTGGAAAAGTGACACTTCTGCAAAAAATAGAATAGACCACTGTCATGATCGATAGTCCACCCCATGGAGGACACCCTGGAGGGCTACTGGTAAAGGCCAGGGTGCTGTCCATAAAGACAGGGGGAAATTGACACATTAGGAGTAGAAGTAAGACATTATATGTAGATATGAAGAGGCACAGTGGTGGCTCATCTGTAAATTGCAAATTGATGGGCCCTGCAGGGATGAGAAAATCCCATGGAAATAGATTGATCCCGGCTATGTACAATTTTGGAGACAGTCCTGCTCCAGAACTCTTGAAGAAACAAGTTGCAAGAAAGATAGATCATAGGCCAAGGTTTTCTCAACTCAAAAATGGGATGTGGGAAAATCCCATAGAGTGAACACCAGATCCACTTTTATGATGCTCGTCCTTTCAGGTAAAGGTTTTAGAGATTGGCCCTGGCTGATGTGAACGATATGAGATGACCCCTCCAGGAGCTGATGCGGCTGGAACAATCTCAGAATCCTGGAGACCATACGCATCACCCATTGTGGAGGCCTGGAAGGAAAATGGGGCAGCAAGCATGTGCATTGATTACCGCATGCTGAACAAAAAGGCCACTCCAGATCAATATACCATACTGATAGGATACATTGGATTGTCTCACCGGGAGCAAATGGTTTTTGGTCTTGGACCTTTGCCGCAGATAATTCCAGATCCCAATATGCAAACAAGATGAAGAAAAGACCGCTTTTATAAGCCATTGGGGTTCTATCAGTTTGAGTTCATGCCCCAGGAGTGTCATAGACTGATAGAACGCGTTATAGGGGATTTTAATCTATTAGAGGTACTGGTATGTCTTGATAACCTAATTGTGTTTGTAAAAACCTTGGTAGAACTCAAGGGCACTTGAGGAAGGTACTAGATTGGCTGAGCGAGAGATGACTAAAATTGTCACTGGACAAGTGGCAGTTCTGCCGAACGTGTGGCACTTAAGTGGGGCACATTGTGTCTGAAAAAGGAGTGGCTTCCAATCCCTCTAAATTAGAGGCCATTGCATCCTGGCCCAGGCCCATATAACTGACAGAGTTGCAATTCTTTCTGGGGTTCTGTTGACATTACAAACAGTTTGTGAATCATTTCTCAGCTACAGCCATTAGTGCAATTAACGAAAGGTTAAATGCCACCCAGAGGATGCAGTATGACTGCTGGAGCCACCAGTCAAGACTATTTCAAAATTAATAAACCATTTGGAGATAGGTGGACTGCTAAGTGCGAAGAGGTTCTCCAAGCCATAAAGGCCTGTCTAACGAATATGGCGACGTGGTGATCAAAGGGAAGCGCAAACATGTGGAGATATAAAAAATAAAACTGATGGTGCAGTATTGTGACAAATGGATAAGTATTCTTCTTTAGGTCTGCTGGTAATTATACTCACAAATGTGAGGATGATACTGTGTACATAAAGGTATCTTTGGGTGTATCTCTGCAGTGATGATAAGCTGACTGGAGCCTCGGTGTGGGAGTGTATTCCTTAAATGGTTAAACACAGAAAAGCCAACATAGCGCGATCTGTTTAAAAACTGTATTAAAGTGGTTAAAAATATAACAATACACTCACATGATGTATGCTATTTAAAAGCATTTAGATACACAATGGATCTCGCCTCCAGTGTCTTGGTGCAGTTTTTCCTTCCCTCTTCTCAGCGTGCGTCTCACTCCTGTGTTCCAGCAGGGCGGATGTGACATCAGTGAGACTTCGGGAGTTCCGGTTTGGCGGGCTGGCTATGAATCACCTTCACTCTACGCGTTTCTTCCCTTAGGATTTCTTCAGGAGCCCCCACTCCCACACCGAGGCTCCAGTCAGCTTATCATCACTGCAGAGATACACCCAAAGATACCTTTATGTACACAGTATCATCCTCACATTTCTGAGTATAATTACCAGCTGACCTAAAGAAGAATACTTATCCATTTGTCACAATACTGCACCATCATCCACGTGTTTGCGCTTCCCTTTGATCACCACGTCGCCATATTCACCTGGGATTGAGAGAGCAGTCCTGCACTGGGTCACAGCAGCATTCAAAGGATTTGTTTGTATCACCTATATTTATTTAATTTATGGTTCATATATTAATATTGGATTAACACGTGTTTAAAGCTTATAATAGAGCGCCACTTTTGATATATTACGTTTTGCACCTGTCTAACGAATATGTCAGTACTGAGGGGCAGATCAGGGAAGCAAAATTCACAGAGATACTCGGGGTATGGTTGGACAATCATCTGTCCATCATCTGAACTTATCATCTGAGATCTGACTCCAAAAGACTGTTCATGGTCCCAAGGCTCAACAAAGTATTTGGCTGCTCCTCCTTCTCTTACTGTGCAACCCAAAACTGGAACAACATACCGGAGACTCTCACATCCACCACCAGTTTAAGTTCTTTCAAAACCAAAGCTGCCTTACATTTTAATCTTGTCTGTAACTGTTACATACAGTACACCCATAATATATATTATCTTTAAGTATGCATGCAATGTCTTTTATATAATGTATACCCTGTTTACTTATGTACAGTAACTGTATTTGTAACCATGTATTATTTGTCATTTTAACTCTATGCCCAGGACATACTTGAAAACGAGAGGTATCTCTCAATGTATTACTTCCTGGTAAAATATTTTATAAATAAATAAACAATGCTTAGAAATTCCTGCAGCCACAGTGCATGCACTGTGTAAACAAATTGAGGTGCCAAGACAAATCACAACTGCAAATCTAAACTGAGTTGCTGACAGTCTGGGAATATCCCCCACTGAGGTACCCCTGGTATACTCTCACACTGCAGAGTTAATTATGGAGGGGTTACCTCAGTTAAACTGGCAGGATCTAGCACAAGGTGAATTATGGTCAGCCTTGAGGGACCAGAAATCATCCAGGATGGTCATCAGAATGCACCCTAAAAGTCTACTCCTATTAAAGCAATAGTGTAGTCTGGTGATCTACAGCAGAGTGATGTTCAGAGTCTCAAAGATTGTCATAACACACCATAACTAAGCAGTTGGTACTTCCTTACAAGTATAGGCAGATGGCACTCCTTGACTCTTTTTCTGTTGCCTCAGAGGAGGATGTGTCACTGCAGGTCTCCTCTTCTCCCTCTACCACTTGCCCTCTTGACCCCATTCCCTCCCATCTCCTAAAACCTCTTGCTCCTACTATAACCCCTACGCTCACACATTTTAACTCCTCCCTCTACTCTGTTACCTTTCCCTCCTCCTTCAAACATGCAACAGTTATACCATTATTCAAAAACAGCAAGATTGACCCTACCTGTCTTTCTAACTATCGACCTGTCTCCCTCCTGATGGGTATACAGCAAAGAGAGTTCATTTTAAAAAGTATTAATTTTATTTCAAAACACAATTATTTAATCTTTGAGGGGAAATTTTATTTATAAACATGCGGAACAGCTATGGGGACGAAATTTGCCCCTAGCTTTGCTAATCTTTTTATGGGGAAATGGGAAGATGAGAATATTTGGCAAAAAATACCCTTCGCCAAAAAAAACCCTTCGCCAAAAACATTTTTTTATACAAAAAATTCATAGATGGCCTTTTAATTATTTAGAAAGGGACTACAGAAGATTTGAACAAATTGTATCCATATCTTAACAATAATGATATAAATTTGCAATTTACTCATGAGCATAATAAGGTCACTATAAACTATTTAGACTTTGGTTCTAACAGTTATCTTGAATTCAAGAGCAATCATTCGAAAGCCTCGAAAAATAACATCCCATACGGGCAATTTTTAAGAATTAGAAGAAATTGGTCTAGACTCAGACTTTGAAGATCAAGCGCTTTTACTTCATAATAAATTCTTACAAAAAGGTTACAGGAGTGAAAAATTAGATGCGGCTATTGGAAGAGTAAGAGTACAAGAGAGACAGGTTTTACTAGAACCAAAAGCAAACCTGGTCTCTAAAGAACAAAATGAAGATAACTGCCTATGTATTACAAAATATAATGGGGCAGCAAACAGAATTAAGAAAATGTTCGAGAAGCATTGGGAGATTATCCGAAATGACCCCATCTTAGGCCACAAAATCAATGAAAAACCACTAGTCATCTTTAAACGTGCCAAAAATTTGAAAAACATCCTTGTTCCCAGCCAATTAAGAAAAGAAAAAACAATTACACCAAAAACTCTTACTCTCAAGGACACATGGCTTCCAACATGTCCGGTAGGCTGCTATAAATGTGGCCGTACCAATTGTTTGACTTGTAAACATCTAACAAATAGAAGTAAAGAATTCACCTCTACAGACACCAGTGAGAAATGTAACATTAAATAATTCATAACCTGTAAGACGGTATACGTAATTTATTTACTAACTTTCTCATGTGGCTTACAGTACATAGGATAAACCAAAAGAAAAAAAGAGGATAGGAATAGGGAGTGATCAGCTTAAACCATACTAATTAACAAAATAATCCATTTGATAATTGTAAAGTGGGTGCAAACTGTGAACTGAAAGTGAATCAATAAAGTGAAGTGTACATAAGTTAATGTATCCCAAAGAAAATTCACTTAAATGCACACCTGTGATTTAAAATATAACTTTTAATGTTATTACTTAAAACATATATTACCGAGTGTTTGTGTAACGGTGTTTAAAAATAAATTAAACAAGGTACCTAAATCCCCTCATATATAAATGACCACTCAAACACATTAATTTAATTGTCAGGTGGTAGAGAATGTAAGGTACAGATCAGCACTGATGGAATGACCCACCAGAGATCAATGAAAAGTCTCAATGTATTTGGTGAAAGTAGGGAAACTGGGAACGAAACTGGTTAATGAGTGAATCGCAACCAATTGTAGTCAACTCCCAGATAAGCCCCTTCATATTAGATTTACATATCAGAATTACACTATAAATTTGTGAATATATTACTAGTGGTATGAACCATATCTAGGTTAATTCTGAGTGTAACTGTAATATACATGCATTTAATTTAGAATAAGATTATGACATTAAATAATATTAATGTATGTGCATGTATTTATTTTATAGTTTCTATTATTTTATCACTATAATTATTTTGACATTATTGCGTTTTTTAATATCTAAGGGAAGCAATAAAAGTGTGTATTCAATTGGAGATTACCTGTGTTTTAATACTAACATCAGCTACTTAGGTGCTTACCTGATTTTATTTTATATCACCATAACATCATGATATACAGTAAATGTTGATTTTATTACCAAATGAATGTTATGTGAATGTGACTCCTTATAAATCGTAGGCACAGCACTACTGAAGATTATGCATCTGCGAATATCATGTGGGTTAGGCATCAAATGTCTCTGTCCACATGCCATTATTATAAAAACATCATGCAGAGGCTGTATCTGCCTACATATGCACTGTGTGGCCACTAACTGTCTATTATGTGGCGCATGCGCAGTAGGCATTATTGGCATCAAAGTGCAGGGGCTCTATTTGGCTACACATGCGCTGTTTGGCCACTAATTGTTTATTATGTGGCACATGCGCAATAAGCATTATTGGCATTGGGAGGATACGGTGAGATTCAATTTCCCTTCACATGCGCAGTAGCGTTACAAGAGGACTTATTCCTGATGTGTGCGCTGTATGTATAAGCGCCCCTGGGAAGATTGAATTAGTGTCTCTCTAACAGGTAATTGTAATTTTAATTGTTAGTTGTATGTGACAGAGGTATTTTGCTACTCACATGCGCAATGATGTTTCTCTCAGACAATTAAGCATGAGCAATGGGGGCCATGAATTGCGTCTCCATGGAGAAGGTTGCCTTTAAAAAGCTTTGCTTCCCAACAATTGCACAAATGGCCCTGAAGAAGCTCCGTAGCTGGAGGGAAACGTGCGTAGGGCACGTGATGATGTCATCAGTCTCGTTATGGAGCTGTTTTAGTTTAGTGTTCTTACAATTCAGCAGGATCAGTGAATTTCAGTCAATCTATGAATTTACCTAAGCGTGCTTAAAGCTATCTAGGTAGTGATGAGAATATATATGGTCTCTCTTCAGAAGTGCAGTTTGAAGTCCATTATTGTGTCTTCCTGAGGCACCTTGTGCTGTTACCACACTCAGTCCAATACTACCAATGGACTATCATATATATATATTCATTCAGATGTGCTGTTAGAGGTCCATTTTTGTCTATTTCTGTGACACTCTGTGTTGTGATATTACATAGTTACATAGTTACATAGTAGATGAGGTTGAAAAAAGACGTACGTCCATCAAGTTCAACCTATGCTGAATTTAGACAACAGATACTTTATTCTATATCTATACTTACTTATTGATCCAGAGGAAGGCAAACAAAAAACCCCATTAAGGGGAAAAATTAATTTCTTCCTGACTCCAAGAATTGCCAATCGGATTAATCCCTGGATCAACATCCTTCCCATGTATACTTATTTGGTATATCCCTGTATAAATTTCCCATCTAAAAATATGTCCAACCTTTTTTTGAACAAATCTATTGTATCTGTCATCACAGTCTCCATGGGTAATGAATTCCACATTTTAACTGCCCTTACTGTAAAGAACACTTTCCTTTGTTGCTGGTGAAATTTCCTTTCCTCCAACCTTAAGGGATGGCCCCGAGTCCTTTGTACTGCCCGTGGGAGGAATAGTTCTTTTGAAAGCTCCTTGTATTGTCCCTGAATATATTTGTATAACGTTATCATATCCCCTCTTAGACGCCTCTTTTCTAATGTAAATAAATCTAATTTAGCTAGCCTCTCCTCATAAGTTAGAATGTCCATCCCCTTTATTAATTTGGTGGCTCTTCTCTGCACTCTCTCTAGTTCCATAATGTCTTTTCTTAGGATTGGTGCCCAAAATTGTACTCCATATTCAAGGTGTGGTCATACTAATGCTTTGTAAAGGGGCATAATTATGTTTACTTCCCTTCCATCCATTGCCCGTTTGATGCAAGATAAGATCTTGTTTGCCTTTGCAAGCTACTGCATGACATTGGGCACTATTGCTAAGTCTGCTGTCTACAAGCATTCCTAAATCCTTCTCCATCAAGGATTCCCCCAATATTTCTCCATTTAATTTGTAAGTCGCCTTTTTATTCTTGCATCCCAAATGCATAACCTTACATTTATCTGTATTAAACCTTATTTGCCATTTACCTGCCCACGTTTCCAGTCTCTCCAAGTCCTTCTGAAGAGAAATTACATCCTGCTCTGATTCTATTACCTTACACAATTTAGTATCATCAGCAAAGATGGAGACTTTGCTCTCGATCCCAACCTCAAGGTCATTAATAAACAAGTTAAAAAGCAGGGGTCCCAGTACCGATCCTTGAAGTACTCCACTCACGACTTTAGCCCAACCTGAAAAAGTTCCATTTATGACAACCCTCTGTTGTCTGTCTTTAACTGTAAGGAATCCGCTCCACGGTTTACTGGTTACCTTACCTTGCAGACCGGTGCAGTTCTGGAACAGCTTTCCTGAGGTTTGCTGCAGCCTGGATTCACTCAAAGCAATACACACTCCCTCTGGTATCTACTGCAGCTGTGCAGCCTTTCATTGCAAACTATACTTGCATTCACTCATTAGGGGCAGTACCTTCACACCCCCGCCGGGGATTGGCCCGCTGGCCTTTAAGTATTACTTGCCCATAATGCTCCTTGCCGAGCATAGTCCTTCCTGGATGTCAACTGTTTTGCCACAAGCTCTCGCTTGTTCCCCTTTGCTGGTACCAGGTCACGCCCTGCGTCCTTCAGCTTCCTTCAAGCCGTTTGTTCTCCAATGCTGATTCCAGGTTACGTCCTGCATCCTTCAGCTCCCTTCAAACCGCTTGTTCCCTTATGCTGATACGGAGGTTTCGTCCCTGCGTCCTTCAGCCTCCTGGATTCCTGCACTAAAGTAGAGGTTCGTCCCTGCGTTCTGCAGTCTCCTGGATTCCTGCACTGAAGCGGAGGTTTCCCTGTATCTACAGCTTCCTGGTTCCTGGGGCCTACTCTTTCCCTAATATAGAGAGGCCGTGTCCTGTTTCCTGCGCTGAAACAGTGGATTCCCTTGCCCGCTCAGGACTTTTGCGCTGTAGCACTGGTGCACCCGTGCAGCAAGACGGTGTGCTATTCTGGTCTGCCTACCATCTCCTGTGACCAGCACCATGGGCCATGGGCCATGGTCGTCGCTCGCGCAAAGGCCAACCCCGCGCTCCTAAGCTGAAGCGGGTCTCTCCTATCTCCTTATTGCCGAACTCCTGCATGGACAATGTTTATCCTGACGTCTCCTGTTCTGACCCTGGCTTGTACAACGACGACGCTGTCTTCTCCAATCCTGATCCTGCGACATATGACTACGAACTGCGCAATCCGGATCAGCCTGCGCGGTCTCAGGTCGGTGCTTTTACAACCCCACCTCAGCCTCGCGGTCCGACCCTGGTTTGTGGCGAGCAGAACCCTGACATTAACCAGTTTTCAATCCAGGTGCATATATTATTACTGAGTCCAATTTTCTTTATTTTGTACACTAACCTCTTGTGTGAAACCGTATCAAAAGCCTTTGCAAAATCTAAGTAGACCACATCAACTGCATTACCCTGGTCTAAATTCCTACTTACCTCCTCAAAGAAACAAATAAGGTTAGTTTGGCAAGATCTATCCTTCATAAATCCATGCTGACTATTACTAATAATTTTGTTTTCCACTATACTCTTACACTATATTATACTCTTACTGAGCATTCCTAATAATATATACATATATATCTATATATATCTATATATACAAATTTGAAAATCTTGTTTGTCAGTCTCTGTACACCATTTGATTGGTCTGCCCTCCCACGGCTCCCATTGGCCCGTGTGTCTGCCCCCCCCTGTGTCCCGCCCTCCCACGGCTCTCATTGGCCGGTGCGCTCTAACCCAGGGCTCCCCAACCCCCAGGCACACTGCTGCTGATGCATGAGGTGAGGACATTCTCACTGGTGGTGGTGGTGTCGGCTGCTGCTGCTGGGGGGGAGGCTTAACTGAGACTGTGAGTTTTTGCCCCCCCCCCCAGCAGCTCCATTTTTGCCCCCCCCCTAGCTCCGTTTTTGACCCCCCCAGTTCTGTTTTTGACCCCCCAGCTCCGTTTTTGACCCCCCCAACACACAGTGACAAACACACACAGTGACAGACACACTAACACACACACACACACACACACACACACACACACACACACACACACACACACACACACACACACTGACACACACTGACACACACAATGGCACACACAATGACACACACAGCTCCCTTCCCCCCCCAGCTCCGTTTTTGACCCCCCCAGCTCCGTTTTTGAGCCACCCAACACACACAGTGACAGACACACACAGTTACAGACACACACAGTGACAGACACACTGACACACACACACAGTGACACATTACCTTCCCCCCTCCTGCCTTCCCCCCGCCCCTGCCTTCCCCTTCACCCCCTGCATTCTCCTCACCCCCCTCCCCTGCCTTCCCCTCACGCCACCTCCCGTCTCCCATCTCTGCCTTTCACCCACCCGCCGCCTCACACCCCTGCACCCCACAGCCACCACCCGCACTCAACAGACACCTGCCACCTCTCACCCACTCGACACACACCCACCGAATCTCACCCACCCCTGCCACCTCCCGCCCCTATGCACTGACATCACTGACCAGCCGTCGCACCCACTCACCACCCACCCACCACCTCCTGCCTCACACCCACCCACCACACTCACACCCCTATGCACCGACATCACTGACCAGCCACCGCCCGCACTCACCAGACACCTGCCGTCTCACACCCTAGCGGGACCCCCACCCACAGCCAGCACTAACTATCCATGCGCCACCCGTACTCAACAGCCACCCGCCGCCTCATACCCGCTCACACCATACTGGGACACCCACCCACAGCCACCACTCACTACCCACTCGCCACCCGTACTGAACACCCACCCACACCCTAGGGGGACACACACCTCACATATTACATCATTTATATCACCAAAATATACATTGTACTGTGGTGTCGTTACAATAAACCATTTTTAAACAACAACATCGTATTACATTTTCTTCCATGTTTCTTTTCAACATTATTATACAACCTTTCCACCAAATAGTCATCCTATTGTTCCACGATTTATACATAATATTACCTATGACGGATTTACATCCCGGGCAACGCCGGGTATATCAGCTAGTATATATATATATATATATATATATATATATATATATATATATATATATATATATATATATATATATATATATATATATATATATATATATATATATATATATATATTATTATTTTTTTTATATATATATACTTTACAGAGTGTGGTGTGGGGAATGCTAGACAGTATTATTTTGATACTCTATTTATTTAATAGAATTCCCTTTAGGCACTGTTGGACCATATACTAGATATTCTCCCCCCTGTTACTTCAAGGGGCTTATCTGGGAGTTGACTACAATTAGTTATGATTCACTCATTAGCTAGTTTCTTTTTCAGTATCACTACTTTCACCAATTACATTGAGACTTTTCACTCACTGATCTCTGGTGGTTCATTCCATCAGTGCTGATCTGTACCTTACATTCTCTACCACCTGACAATTAAATTAATGTGTTTGTGTGGTCAATTATATATGAGGGGATTTAGGTTGCAGCCCCCACCCTTTTCTTTTGGAAGAAAGCTTTATTCATGATTCCAATAACAAGAAAAGAAAAGTGCTCAAAAAACTGCACACTAGTACAGTACAGTGCGTAAGGCACAAGCGTGTGACATACATTTGACTCTACCTTCAAAGATGACGATGCATCCTGGTCCACGCCTAGAGATGGCACCCCACACATGCATCTTCACTGGGTGTTTTGGACGCGGCTTCATAGATATGCAACCTTTTTTGTGGAATGCAAAGGTGGCAAATCTCTCCAGCGAAACAGTAGACTCGTCAGTGAAGATGCAATCCTGGAAAGTTTCTCCAATGTCGATCCATGCCTGGGCCAGGACCACTCTCTTGATTTTGATAACGTCCCTTATCATAGGGTACGCTCTGTAATGACAAGGAATAAATAATTTTAGAGGTACAGTACAGTTTCTTAAACAACACTTTTACCTCCTGTACTGTCCAGTACTAACCTCACACGTCCATATTTCCATCCAATTCTGTGTCTCATCTTCTTTATGCTGGTCTCGGATACAGTGAGATTGTGATTTTGCTGCAGAGTGTATTTGACCCTTAATGCACTCTTCTCATCATTCTCTTCACTTATTTTGTCAACCAGAAAAGTTGTCTCCCTACAATGTACAGAAAAACAACAATCTGGTAAGTTACAGTGCAGTAGGCCACAAGCACAGCACATCATTTGCAGTAAAAATAGTATACAATGTGATAGATCTACACAATATATAGTTCTATTAATATGCAGCAATATACACAATAGATATACTGTAGTTATATAAATATACCGAAATAACTATAAAATTAGATAGATCTACACAATATATACTTCTATTAATATGCAGCAATATACACAATAGATATACTGTAGTTATATAAATATACCGAAATAACTATAAAATTAGATAGATCTACACAATATATTGTTCTATTAATATGCAGCAATATAAACAATAATATAAACAATAATAGATATACTGTATTATATAGTTATATAAATATACTTATACTATATAAGCGTTGGTTACCGTTGGTGTCCTCGTGCGTTGTTTTGTTTTTCCATGTGCATGATAGCACACGGTGGTTGATGGCACAACGAGGCCAGAAGCAGCTAACCAGCGTTGGATATCTGCAATTCGGTGTCCGCTCGTGTACATCTCCTTAATTCTCATGCTGAGATCCTTTGAAATCTTTTTAACAGGCATTGCTGCGATTAGAAAGAAATACAAACACAAGAATGTATATTCGATGTCTAGTCGATGTGTATTCAATGTGCAGTAAATCCACAAAATGGATGGTGTATTTATACGTTAATGACTCACATTAGAGTACTGCACCGACACACTTTATTCGAGCAAATGCCCAGTTTGTACCTGGCAGATACCTGGAATCCGCCGCTGCTCACCTCTTGCATGCTTCGTTGCGTTTGCCTTCCCAGCCACGGTTCATGCCTGGCTGACGGGGGCCTGATCTGTTAAATGATAATGATCAGGATTTACTAGGCTGCAATGCTTCGCATGTCCACCAGATGGCATAAACTCATGACTTGTAAAGCGCCGAATCAGTAATGTGTGTGCTTGCAGTTGTTTCGTTTAAAAAAGATACTGTACCACAGTGTGCCATTGTAACTTGGCCTTGAGACTGAAGGAAGACGTTGCAAAAATGTATCAATTTAGGCTTTACATATTAAATAAAGACAAAGACCAGTGTAGTTTCAGTTACACTATTCTCCAGAAATCCACCATGAGTGTTCAAGTGCAGCCCGTGTTCCAAAAACCTGACAGAAGTTATGCTTATTTGATATGGGCCGCTATTAATGCAACAGAGGATAAGATGGCAACAGTTGTTCAAATTTATTAGTATTTTATCGAAAACTATGACTTTTACAAATTTTCGCCAACTCCTCATTTGTGGAAGCGTGCAATAAGGAAAAGGTTATGTAGTGACCCCTGTTTTCACCGTATTGAGCCCCAATTTGTTGGAGGGTATTGGTGTATGTCACAGGGTTTTTCCAGTATCTATGATCATGGAGGCAGCAAAAGGCGAAGGGTCGTGTTAAAACCAACTAAGAAGCGACAGTCCCTGCCAAGCAATGCGCCAGCGCCAGCACCAGCACCAGCACCGGCTTCCAATGACGGTCCCACTGTCAGTGACAACCCTGAGACAGAGTCGGATTTCACGGCCAGTTTTGATGAAGCTTGCATGTACCTAAGCGATTTCCCGCCTCACCTGCTGACTACAGGTGGGCTAGTCCCGCTGCAAACTATCGACGTGGGTGATGCCGAAAGCTGGACTGGCAGTGGGCCGGCGCCGGCGCCAGCTGAATGGGAAATAGTATGGTGAGTACTGTATTGTTGCCGTATTATTTTGGTGGGGCTGGCTGGGTACTTCTTTAGGGGGCTGACCATTACTGTACATTAAAACTTTTCATTTTGTTTTTCCTCAGAAAAGAAAACGGCTAATGGGGGGATTTCGATGGATAATATTGTGCTGTATGCTGATGTTTTCCGGCCGAACAGTATACTGTGTAATAAACCCGAATAAATAAAACTATGCATTTATTCTACAGTACATGTTCAGTAAATTACTGCACATACTGGGGGCGAGATGTGTTTGCAGCAGAGAGAGATCCGCTGCTCTCTCTGCGCAAACATTGGCACATTAAAACTTATTTGAAATACATTTTTATTGATAGTGTAGATGTGCAGGGGGTCTCCGGAGCTGAAGCGCACAGGTTTTAGGTCTGGGGACCCCCTGCCCCCCGAGATACAGCCCCCTTTAGGGGGTGCCGGTATCCCTCTGCGTTTAAAGGCCCCGATCACGTGACCGCAGCCTGTTAAACCAAGCAGAGGGATACCGGCACCCCCTAAAGGGGCCTGTATCTCGGGGGGCAGGGGGTCCCCAGACCTGAAACCTGTGCGCTTCTGCTCTGGAGACCCTCTGCACATGTACAGTATCAATAAAACACATACAATATACAGTATAAATAAACACTCGTTCTTTACCTTAGCGGCTATGCGCTATGGTAAAGAAGCATCATTTCTGTATTTTAATAATATTGTACAGTGAGCAGGGGGTTCCCTGAGCCAGAAATTAATGCTCAGGGACCCCCCCTGCTCCTGCTCAATATTATTAAAAATACAGAAATGCTGCGTCATTACCATAGCGGATAGCCGCTAAGGCAATGAAGGGTTTAACCCCCCGTGCCCGCTTTATTGTGTGTAGTGGGGATGGGCGAGGGGGGTATTTGGCCCTTGGTGTGAGTTTAGGACTTGCGGGAGGGGGGGGGGGGTTGCGGGTGCACTTAACCCCTTCACGACCTTAGCAGTTAATACCGCTACGGTCATGAAGGGGTTAAGCCCTCCCGCTACCCCCCCCGCAAGCCCTAAACAACCATCGTTGGGGCTAATACCCCATTCACCCACCCCGCTACCCACAATAAAAAAAATACACACACACAGCAGCCGCCAAAAAATAAAAAAATAAATCTAAATAAATAAATAAATAAATGACAATAAATACATTTGAAATACATTTTTATTGATAGTGTAGATGTGCAGGGGGTCTCCGGAGCTGAATCGCGTTGGTTTTAGGTCTGGGGCCCCCCGGCCCCCCGAGATACAGGCCCCTTTAGGGGGTGCCGGTATCCCTCTGCTTGGTTTAAAGGGCCCGATCACGTGATCGCGGCCTGTAAACCAAGCAGAGTAGAGGGATACCGGCACCCCCTAAAGGGGCCTGTATCTCGGGGGGCAGGGGATCCCCAGACCTGAAACCTGTGCGCTTCTGCTCTGGAGACCCTCTGCACATGTACAGTATCAATAAAAATGTATTTTAAATGTATTTATTTATATTCATTTATTTATTTATTTATTTAGATTTATTTATTAATTGTGGTGCTGCTGCTGCAAGTCCTAAACTCACACCAAGGGCCAAACACCCCCCTCACCCCCAATAAAAAAAATTCACGCACAGCAGCCCCACAATTAATAAATAAATCTAAATAAATAAATAAATACATGAAGAGAAATAAATATATACTGTATATATATATATATATATATACTGGATACAGTATATATACAGTATATATATATATATAATAACAATCCCTATACATATACAGTATATACTGTGTATATATATACTGTATACATATATATATATATATATATATATATATATATATATATATATATATATATATATATATATATATATATATATATATGTATATATATGTATACAGTATATATATACACAGTATATACTGTATATGTATAGGGATTGTTATTATATATATATATATACTGTATATATACTGTATCCAGTATATATATATATACATTATATATTTATTTCTCTTCATGTATTTATTTATTTATTTAGATTTATTTATTAATTGTGGGGCTGCTGTGCGTGAATTTTTTTTTGTATTTACTGGTAGAGTAGCTTGCAATTACGTATATTGTTAACATTCATTTGCAGAGAAATTCAGTTAGGATTATTAAATGGATTATTTTTATTATTGTCTGTACTGTATAGTATAGAGAAGCGTTATTTGTAGGACAGTATGATTTTGATAACCATTCTACAGTACATGTAGTATACAGTATATACACACAGATGATGAACCAATATACAAATACATGTACTGTAGAATGGTTATCAAAATCATACTGTCCTACAAATAACGCTTCTCTATACTGTACAGTACAGACAATAATAATAATAATAATCCATTTAATAATCCTAACTGATTTTCTCTGCAAATGAATGTTAACAATATACGTAATTGCAAGCTACTCTACCAGTAAATACAAACACTTCCAAACAAACACTTTAACCAATCAAGTAAACAAAAATCAATATATACTGTAAGTACCAACCAGAAAACACAATTTAAAACCAAAGCTAACCCTTACAATACCAAGGATTACATCTATCTAATTGTAAAAAACCTTATACATTATACACAGCATTGTTTAAAACCCCCTCCCCCCTAATGTTTCTGTTAAACAGATTACACTGAAGGGAGAGAGATATAAAGGCCTAAAGCCCCTTCCCCCCTAATGTTTCTGTTAAACAGATTACACTGAAGGGAGAGAGATATAAAGGCCTAAAGCCCCTTCCCCCCTAATGTTTCTGTTAAACAGATTACACTGAAGGGAGTGAGATATAAAGGCCTAAAGCCTTACCAGTAAATCTCCCTCCCTGCATTGATGTCGTGCAGTGTATGTAAATGTGGGGAGGGGGGGGGACACCCAATGTGCATACTGTGAGGTCTAACCACCCTCACCCCCTACCCACATACTGTACCGTTACCCCCCCCCCCCCATCCTGGCCATGGCCCCTCACGCACAGCAGCTCCACAATTAATAAATAAATCTAAATAAATAAATAAATACATGAAGAGAAATAAATATATACTGTACTGTAAGTGCTCGCTTTATTGTGTGTAGCGGGGGTGGGTGACGTGGTTTATAAATGTGAGTTTATAAATAAAATAAAGAATATTATTGCTAGGGGCCCTAGAACAGAAGTTCCCATGCCAATTTCGCGCTCATTGCTCTTTTTTTACAATGTTGCTTGTCTTGCGGCTTTGCAGTCTGCAAGCAAAAAGCAGTTTGTAGTACTGAGTGTGAGATAAATTATTTATCAGTGTTGATCAAAGAGAGTTGATCAGAAGGATTCCCCTTATATACAGCACTCTATTGTCATTCATACAGTATAGTATACTGTAGTAAAGGGTAGACAACAAATGGTCTTGCAGTATATTACTACAAATCTGTCAGGTTGACCAGAATCACTTCGGATATCGGAAAATAATACAATTTTATTAATTCTATGTAGAATTAATAAAATTGTATTATTTTCCGATATCCGCAGTGATTCTGGTCAACCTGACAGATTTGTAGTAATACAGTACTGTATACTGCAAGACCATTTGTTGTCTACCCTTTACTATACTGTATGAATGACAATAGAGTGCTGTACAGTATACTTTATAAGGGGAATCCTTCTGATCAACTCTCTTTGATCAACACTGATAAATATCATATTTACTGTATACCCCTTTAGCACCTGTCGTTCCATCCTATGCACCCATTTACAATGGTGATTGCGGTCGTATTCACGTACTTTATGTGAGATAAATTAACCAGTTCTTTTATTGCTGAAGTCGCCACAAAAAACTTTTATTTACAAATACAGTACAATACAATGGTGAAACATTTCAAGTTAATAGAAATTCAAAACCTCAACACACAATAATACATACTGTACAGTACTGTATGATTATTTATTTATAATACAGTATACAGCTCTGTACTGTATATGCAGTATACTGTACAGTATACTGTACTATATTTGGGCCTTGTCTTTGGGGGTTTATTCATGCAATTATTAGGGTGACCTGCCGTTGGAAATACTGACACAGTACAGTCCCAGCTACAGTATTTCAGCCACCCCACCCCCTCCCTTAGAGTTTTTAATCCCTCCCTGGCCAAGCATCAATCGTTTGGCTAATCCAATCCAAGCCATTGTTTTGTTAATCTGGCCCTGGGCTGGCTACGGTAACAAGATTCATACAGTACAGTATAGTAAAGGGTAGACAACAAATGGTCTTGCAGTATATTACTACAAATCTGTCAGGTTGACCAGAATCACTGCGGATATCGGAAAATAATACAATTTTATTAATTCTACATAGAATGTTGTCTACCCTTTCTATACTGTATGGATGACAATAGAGTGCTGTATACTTTATAAGGGGAATCCTTCTGATCAACTCTCTTTGATCAACACTGATAAATATCATATTTATACCCCTTTAGCACCTGTCGTTCCATCCTATGCACCCATTTACAATGGTGATTGTGGTCGTATTCACGTACTTTATGTGAGATAAATTAACCAGTTCTTTTACTGCTGAAGTCGCCACAAAAAACTTTTATTTACAAATACAGTACAATACAATGGTGAAACATTTCAAGTTAACAGAAATTCAAAACCTCAACACACAATAATACATACTGTACAGTACTGTATGATTATTTATTTATAATACAGTATACAGCTCTGTACTGTATATGCAGTATACAGTATACTGTACTATATTTGGGCCTTGTCTTTGGGGGTTTATTCATGCAATTATTAGGGTGACCTGCCGTTGGAAATACTGACACAGTACAGTCCCAGCTACAGTATTTCAGCCACCCCACCCCCTCCCTTAGAGTTTTTAATCCCTCCCTGGCCAAACATCAATCGTCTGGCTAATCCAATCCAAGCCATTGTCTTGTTAATCTGGCCCTGGGCTGGCTACGGTAACAAGATTCAGCAGGAGGCCAGCCAGCGTATCATCCCACCATCCCCCTCCCTTAGAGGGAGGCCTGCCTGCTTTGGAAAAATCCCCTCTCGAATTGGAAATGTAAATCTGATGTGCATCCGTTTGCTTACAGTAACTGTTCTGTTCAGAACAGCCACTGCTTCTAAATTACTGAAAATATACAGGATAAATATACAGTAATGTGAAATAATCCGTTCTGTGGGTCTGAGAGGGTTGAAAGTCACCAGGTCCTCATACAGTACAGTACATTCTCGAATACCTTTAGAATAAAAATACAGTATATATAAATATACAGTATACTGTAAATATTGCACAGTACAGTATAATGTTAAATAACCCATCCTGTTCTTTTTCCCTTCATACTGTAACAGTATCCTCATTGTGTCTGCGGTACAGTAGTTCATTGAGAGAGGAGAGGTTTTGTGTACATCATTACTGCTGTTTATATACTGTACATTTGACTGCACAAGCAGATTTGATGGAACACAACGCCCCCCCTCCACCTTGGGCACCCTTTTTCCTGGAACGACAAGAAAACAAAAACTTTGTTCAGTTACTGTACTGTACTGTATGTGCGTACTGTATTATGGTAGAACTACTGTACAGTAGGTGGCTGGTGCAGCTTTCTCTGGAAAGAAAAAAATGGAGCAGTAAGTAGGCAGTTACTGTAGTACTGTCAAACTAGTCTACTGTACTGTATACTGGAACTACTGTATACTCTGACTATTGGGAAAGAAAAAATCTGTGCCATACTTACCTGTATCATACTGTACTTACTGTACAATACTACAGCACTGTACTACTTTCCTGATGCTTGCCCATTGCGCGCGATGACAATGGGCAACACAGTGACAATATGGTCTATATATTTATTGCATCGTTCCACGGTGAGTACATCGTTCCAAAAACTCATTATGGCTTTATACAACTCGTCCTTCTTGGAGGGTTTCGCCACTTTACGGAAGTGGTCCTTCAGGTGATGCCAAACCATTTCGATCGGATTGAAGTCTGGCGATCTGTGATTGGAAAGAAAGGACAATTAGTTTAAGAGATTCAGTACACAGTAAAAACAGTGGGGAACATAAATGGGACACGGTCTACTGCACTTACTCCGCTGGCGTCTTCACCCAGTTGATGCCGCGCTCAAGGATATGCGCCGTCGACTCGGTGTGCTTGGGATCATTGTCCTGGTAAAAGCGATGACCATTGGGAAAGTCTCGTGTGATGTATCGCACTATCACGGGCACAATGTTGTCTTGGAAGAAATCTTTATTCATGATTCCTATAGCAAGAAAAGAAAAGTGCTCAATAGTACAGTACAGTGCATACGGTAAGGCAACACTAGTCAAGTACAGTGCATTAGGCGGCATTATATTTGAGAAATTGTACCTTCAAAGACGACAATGCATCCCGGTCCATGCCTAGAGATGGCACCCCACACATGCAGCTTCACAGGGTGTTTTGGCCTCGGCTTCAAAGTTATGCGGCCTTTTTTGTGGAACGCAAATCTTGCAAATCTCTCCAGCGACACAGTAGACTCATCAGTGAAGATGCAATCCTGGAAAGTCTCACCGCTGTCGATCCATGCTTGGGCCTGTAGCACTCTTTTGATTTTGTTTGCGTCCCGTATCATGGGGTACGCTCTGTAATGACAATGAATAAAATTTTTTAGCATCACAGCGCAGTACAGTTTGCAAAACAACACTTTTACTTTACAGTACCTCCTGTACTGTCCAGTACTAACCTCACACGTCCATATTTCCATCCAATTCTGCGTCTCATCTTCTTTATGCTGCTCTCGGATACAGTCAGATTGTGGCTGTCCTGCAGATTGTTTTTAACCCTTAATGCGCTCCTCTTATCATTCTCCTCACTTATTCTGTCCACCAGAAGAGTAGTCTCCCTACAATGCAAAGAAATTATATTGTGTTATTAATATGCAGCAATATAAAATGTATACTGTATACTGTACATGTAATGTTGTAATATACAGTAAATATAAATATACAAAAAATGTATACTGCTGTACTATAAATATAAATAGACAAAATATACAGTATACAGTACTGTTGTAATATAAATATACTATATAAATATACTGTTGTTATATCATAATAAATACACATCATATACTGTATATTCCGTTGTAAGATGAATTGCAATATACCAAAAGTGTATATGCTGCACAAAAAATATAAAATGACCACACATACACTATATACTGTTGTAATATAATAAATATACTATATAAATACGGTACACTGTTGTTATATCATAATAAATACAAATCATATACTGTATATTCCGTTGTAAGATGAATTGCAATATACCAAAAGTGTATACTGCTGCACAAAAAATATAAATTGACCACACATACTCTATATACTGTTGTAATATAATAAATATACTATATAAATACGGTATACTGTTGTTATATCATAATAAATACACATCATATACTGTATATTCCGTTGTAAGATGAATTGCAATATACCAAATGTGTATACTGCTGCACAAAAAATATAAATTGACAACACATACAGTACACTACAGTATATACTGTTGTACAGTAATATAAATATACTATATAAATACGGTATACTGTAGATGTACACTACAGTTTTCTATATTTTTTTTGGTTAAGTTTTATAAATATATACGTTTTATAAATATACGCATTTGTTACCTTTGGTGCCTTTTTCCGGTCTCTGTTTTCTCCTTGTGCATGATAGCACACGGTGCTTGATGGCACAACGAGGCCAGAAGCAGTTAACCAGCGCTGGATATCTGCTATTCATTTTCCGCTCGTGTACATCTCCTTCATTCTCATGCTGAGATCCTTTGAAATCTTCTTAACAGGCATTGCTGCGAGTAGAAAGAAATACAAACACAAGAATGTATATTCGATGTTTAGTCGATGTGTATTCAATGTGCAGTGAATCCACAAAATGGATGGTGTATTTATATGTTAATGACTCACATTACAGACCACCCACTTTCAACACCTGTACATGGCCGCCATGCATAAAAGGTTGTACACGTTGCATAGCCCACCACTTGCTGATCTTTATCTGAGCCATTGTCCAGATACTGCATTGTGCCTCCCGCTTACATGGAGCAGCCCCGGTTCTATGGACGCAAGAATCATCTCACCTCTGCTGTGCCTGCCACACTGAACAAGAGAAAGGCAGTTACCGTTTCCAAGCCAAAAGCAAAGCGACAGGCTAAGGCCAACAAAGAAAACCTTTGCTGAACCCAAAGGCTAAGGGTTTTAAAACACGTCAGCCTTATTATGTGAATAAGAAATACGGTACTGTGCTCGGTACGCAAGACGAATGGCAGCCAACTCACCGAATCCGCAGACCACTTGCTCCCATAAGCTTCGACGACTCTGCTGTAGCTGTCCCGGAAATCTTCAGCCCGGCTTCTCCACCCCCATCTTCTCCGGTTCCATCTGAAGATGCTGCTGCCTCTGAAATCCACGGGTCACTGTCTCCTTTGCTCTTGGACGACTCTGCTTCTCTCCCGGAAATCCAGCGGTCACCTTCTCCATCCCTCTTCGACGACGCTGCAGCTTCTCCTGTACCGGGCATCCCCAGGTCACCTCCTCCACTCTCCATCGATGCCGCTTCTCTCCAGGGAACCCCCATCTCATCCTCCATTGCACCCATCCCCCCAGATCTCCAGATGCCATGCACAAGCAGCTCGTTAGACCGGATCCTGAATGGGCTAACTGTGGATCTCCCCGGGAATTCTATTGTGCTGGCAAAGCTAGATCTGCTTCTGGAGTCGGTGCTACATATGGAGCAACGGATGCTACAAATGGAGCAACGGATGGATCAACGGATGCTACATATGGAGCAACGGATGGATCAACGGATGGACAAGATAGAGGCTGACATAGCGGGCATACATTATTTGCTCGGTGTTAATGCCCCTGTTTCCCCGACGCTGGAGCAGGGGGGTGACATGGATGTGATGCATGGTACCTTCGACCCCCTTCCATCACCAAGCACACCCCCTCCACCAGAAGATGCAGTGTACTATGCTATTGAGGAGGACATGACAACCCCGTCAAGACCACGCCAGGAGACAACCCGGCGACCACTACCGGAGGAAAGCTTCCTCCCAGACACCCTACCATTGCCCGTCGCCTCAAGTACACCCGCTCCCAAAAGACCTCCTACACCCGCTCGCATAGAAACAGTGCCCGACATCTCCCTGTGCGATCTGCCACCGGCGCTGAGGGAGAAGTATAGGGTGAGGAGTGCTGGTATACCACACAAGTATGCCTTGATCATATTTAAACACCATGTTCCCTACACATTGTTCAGCGAGTGGGTGTTCAAAGTAAATTACGATGGGAATCGCCATAAAAAGGCCCTTCCTGCTAATTTAAGGAAAAAGATTGTGGAAGAAATGCAGCGCTATTATCCTGTTACAGATCCTGTAATGAGAGGCGTTAGAGACTGCATTAATGGCGTTTTGCGCCATGCAAGGCATCGGCCATGGATGGAAAATGGGGAGGACTTTTAGTGAGACCATACTGTAATATTGTGCTGTACTGTACAGTACAGTACATGTTTTACCCTACGGTACCTGCTGTACTTAAACAAAGGATACTGTATGTTGTTGTGTGTTGCACGGTTTTTGTACTGTATTTGTAAATAAAAGTTTTTGGTGGCGACTTCAGCAATAAAAGAACTGGTTAATTTATCTCACACTCAGTACTACAAACTGCTTTTTGCTGCCAGACTGCAAAGCCGCAAGATCATCAACATTGTAACAAAAGAGCAATGAGCGCGCAATTGGCGTGGGAACTTCTGTTCTAAGGCCCCTAGAAATAATATTCTTTATTTTATTTATAAACTCACATTTATAAACCCCGTCACCCACCCCCGCTACACACAATAAAAAATAATCACACACAGCATCCCCGCAATAAATAAATAAATAAATACAAATAAATACATTTGAAATACATTTTTATTTATAGTGTAGATGTGCAGGGGGTCTCGGGAGCTGAACCGCACTGGTTTCAGGTTGGGGGACCTCCTGCCCCCCGAGATACAGGCCCCTTTAGGGGGTGCCGGTATCCCTCTGCGTTTAGGCCCCGATCACGTGACCGCGGCCTGTTAAACCAAGCAGAGCAGAGGGATACCGGCACCCCCTAAAGAGGCCTGTATCTCGGGGGGCAGGAGGTCCCCAGACCTGAAACCTGTGCGCTTCTGCTCCGGAGACCCCCTGCACATCTACACTGTGAATAAAACACACACATCATTAAAGAATCATTCTTTACCTTAGCGGCTATGCGCTATGGTAAAGAAGCAGCATTTCTGTATTTTTAATAATATTGTACAGTGAGCAGGGGGTTCCCTGAGACAGAAATCTAATCTCAGGGGACCCCCTGCTCCTGCACAATATTATTAAAAGTTCAGAAATGATGCTTCATTACCATAGCGTATAGCCGCTAAGGTAATGAAGGGGTTAAGGCATAATAACCAATAAATACATTCAATACACTACCCACTACCCATGGCAACCTCCGCTGCTGCTGCTGTACAGTAAAACTGAGAAAAAAATTAACACTTTCAAAGTAATGTCCCCTAACCCCTTAATCACCATAGCGGTTATTAACCGCTACAGTCATGAAGGGGTTAACCCACCCTCACCCACCACTCGGGACGCCTACTGTACATAACCTCCCACTCTAACCCCCCACTCCGTGAGGCCTAACCACCCTCAACCCTCACCCACTAACTACTCACAAGGGAGGCCTACCCACATACCTTTGGGGAACCCCCCCCCCTACCCCCAACCCCCAGTCCCCGCAATCAAAACAATGCACAGCCCCACAATAAACAGCATTCTATTTATTAAATACATTACCCACCCCCTGTGCCCCCCTATAAATACAAGATTTATTATTTTACATTCAGGGTCCATAACGCAGCCCCACGCTAGTCCCCGGTGGGCTGGCAGGGCACCTGGACAGACCTACAGTTTACCAGCAGCATTCCACAGGTTCTGGAGGCCTGCTGGTGGATCCTGCCAGCACCATGGCGCCCAGGTGGTCTCCTTGGGTCACCGTGAGCCACAATTGGGTCCCCACGGTAGGCCCAAGGATGTCTGGGAGCCCCGGGTCAAACCCACAGGTGTCTGCGGGGCCTCGGGTGGTTCCCATGGGGGTCTGGGGAACTCACGGGTGCTCACTACGGGTCCGCGGTGCCCCCACAGAAGTGGGACCATACATCATCATCCCCGCATCTACGGGTCGGAGGTGCCCCCACAGAAGTGGGACCACACATCGTCATGCCCGCAGACTACGGGTCGGAGGTGCCCCCACAGAAGTGGGACCACACATCGTCATGCCCGCATGTGTCACCCGTGGAACCACCAGCCTGCTACCCTTTAGGATACCCGAGGATTCCCCGCGGGTGGTCTCCAGAGGTCCCACGCAAAACCACGGAAGTAACCCTGAATGTAAAAAAAATAAACCTGGCCTATACATTCAATACTGTACATACACCCTCCCCCCCCAACACCTACAGTACAATAATGTGCAAAATAACTATTATCCAGATATGGATAATAGATTAATTGCCCATTATTAAAAACATTAACTAGCATATTCAAATAAATAAAGTACTACTGACCTCATCAATACGAAGTGTCCGACGTCAGCGCCTTCCTTCTCTTGCCCACACAATACATAGCCAAAACCAAGGCAATACAGTACATTGCAAGTACATTCAGATATCAATTAACCCCTTAAACACCTTATCGGATAATAAGCGCAAAGGTAATTAAGGGGTTAAGCAACACAGGCACGATACCCACCCTTCACCCATGAATTTATACTTTGGCTTCATCATGCAACTATATATATTTACTGTATATATATACATACAGAGAGACAGAGAGAAAGAGAGAGAGAGAGAGAGAGATATACAGTATATATATATATATATATATATATATATATATATACACACACGTTATATACCTGTACACACCCATGATAAACCAATATACAGTACAAATAAATGTAGAAGGGTTATCAAAAGCATACTGCCCTACAACCAAACACTTCTCCATACAGACACTACATTAAAATCAATTTCCTTTAAAAATCCTAACTGATCTCACAATCTACTGTATATGATCACAAACCAATGAAAAAACTCACATTCCAATATATATGATGCATGCATAAAATCTATGCACCATATACATTCTGCAAATTAATCAAACATGTAAACAAAAATCAATTAGCAATCATTATTTACATCCCTAAACAATTCACACTAGATCCTGAACAATAAAACCATTAACAAATTCACGCCTAGAGCAGAACAATTAAGCCTTTGAAAAAATATAAGTACCGACAAAAATACAACCTTTACAAACCAAGCCTATCTTCCTCAAACACACAATACAATACCAAGGAATACATCTACTGTATCTAATTTTAAAATACTTTAAACTCACAAAATCATTAAAAACACATCTAATCCAGCTTTTAAAACATCATCATTTCTTACCCTGAATGTATACTGTACAGTATATCTCTCTAGACATATACAGAATACTGTACATACATACATACAGTGGCAAGAAATGATATACCACAAAAAAAAAAAAATACACATGTTAAAAAACCTTTTGAAAAAATTAACACGTTAAATAAAATACATTTCTTTACTGTAGTTCACTTACCATTACTTGCCCCCACCGATTCCCGTTGCGCAGCTTACTCACGAACCAATCCACGATCAGGAACCCATAAAATAATAAACCATTCAAAATAATAAACATTAATCTAAAAATCCAAACCAATCCACGGGTCTTCTACTTGTAATCCATCTTCATCTGTATTCTTCTTTCTTCTATCTCCTTCCGGGCGGGGCAGGGCGTGGTCTTCTTTCCATCATCGGCCACGCCCTTGTCTTTTTTCTTCTCCGGAGTTCCTTCCTCCGCGGCGTCTGGCTGCAAAATGAGACGACATAGGCTTTTAAAGGCCTATGACGTCACATTTTGCGTCATGGTTCCCACGGTCTTGATTGGACCGTGAAAACCATGTGTTTTGGCCGACAAAAAAAAAATGATGACGTCACTTAAAGGGAATGAAAGCACAGCCAATCAGAATGGCTTTGCTTCAATTGCCTTTAAGATGACGTCATGAAAAGGCACATGGCCGTGCACACATGGTATGGTAGCCAATCAGAGCGTGGGAACTCCATCCCTACTCTGATTGGCTACCGTACCATGTGACAGGTTTTCATGACGTCACATCCTTTCTCCCCCAAGCCCCTGACACATGGTATACAAGAGCCAATCAGAGTAAGGATGGAGTTCCCACGCTCTGATTGGCTACTATACCATGTGAGGGCGGCCATGTGCCTTTTCATGATGTCATCTTAAAGGCAATTGAAGCAAAGCCATTCTGATTGGCTGTGCTTTCATTCCCTTTAATAAGTGACGTCATCATTTTTTTTTTTATCGGCCAAAACACATGGTTTTCACGGCCCAATCAGGACCGTGGGAACCATGACAAAAAATGTGACGTCATAGGCCTTTAAAAGCCTATGTCGTCTCATTTTGAAGCCAGACGCTGCGGAGGAAGGACCTCCGGGCAAGAAAGAAGACCAGGGCGTGGCCGCAGATGGGGAGAAGACCCTGCCCCGCTGGAAGGAGATAGAAGAAAGAAGAACACAGATAAAGATGGATTACAGATAGAAGACCCGTGGATTGATTTGGATTTTTAGTTTAATGTTTATTATTTTCTGGTTTATTATTTTATGGGTTCCTGATCTTGGATTGGTTCGTGAGTAAGCTGCGCAACGGTAATCGGTGGGGGCAAGTAATGGTAAGTGAACTACAGTAAAGAAATGTATTTTATTTAACTTGTTCATTTTTTCAAAAGGTTTTTTAACATGTGTATTTTTTTTGTTTTTGTGGTACAGTATATCATTTCTTGCCACTGTATGTATGTACTGTATGTATATACAGTATGTCTAGAGAGATATATACATACAGTACAGTACAGGGTAAGAAATTATGTTGTTTTAAAAGCTGGATTAGATGTGTTTTAAATTATTTTGTGTATGCTGCTACTGTATGCTTTATTGTGAGTTTAAAGTATTTTAAAATTAGATAGATGTATTCCTTGGTATTGTATTGTGTGTTTGAGGAAGGTCAGGGATAGGCTTGGTTTGTAAAGGTTGTATTTTTGTCGGTACTTATATTTTTTCAAAGGCTTAATTATTCTGCTCTAGGCGTGAATTTGTTAATGGTTTTATTGTTCGGGATCTAGTGTGAATTGTTTAGGGATGTAAATAATGATTGCTAATTGATTTTTGTTTACATGTTTGATTCATTTGCAGAATGTATATGGTGCATAGATTTTATGCATGCATCATATATATTGGAATGTGAGTTTTTTCATTGGTTTGTGATCATATACAGTAGATTGTGAGATCAGTTAGGATTTTTAAAGGAAATTGATTTTAATGTAGTGTCTGTATGGAGAAGTGTTTGGTTGTAGGGCAGTATGCTTTTGATAACCCTTCTACATTTATTTGTACTGTATATTGGTTTATCATGGGTGTGTACAGGTATATAACGTGTGTGTATATACACTACCGACACGATTTATTCGAGCAGGGCTAGTTCCGCAAGCCGGGGGATGCCCCGGCTTGCTAGCCCCACTCCCTCGGCGTGCCGCGCGTCACCGATGCGCGATCACGCTTCATCGGGTGCCTGCTCCCTCTGCGCGCATGCCCAGGGCTCCCCGAGGGAGCTCTGGTGTGCCGTGATCTATGGGACGGCAGCAGGGGGTTCCGGGGGACCCGGCGGACCCGGCGGACCCGGCAGCGGGAGGGAGAGCGCCCCGATCGGAGGGCGCTCTTCCGCTACTTCGGCGCGCGCCCGGCACCCTCCGGCGCGCGCCAGGTTACTGCTGCGGCCGAGAACGGGCAAATGCTCGAATAAACTCGGCCGCAGCAGTATATATATATATGTGTAATATGCTTGTGTAATACGAGCTTGAGACAAAAGGTGGCACTGAGTGCTCATTTGCATGTCATTTCCCAGAATCCCTTGCTGCAGTGGAAGTGCTTTATGCTGGGTGACAATGGGGAAAGACAGGGTTGCAGACCTGTCTAAGACATGCAAATGAACATACAGTAATATTTACAGTTGCTTTATGCTTTACTGTGGAGGGTTTTTGTCACTTTTTTTACCCACCATAACCTTAATGACAGTGGTGATTACCTAGTCTAGTCTCAAACCTGCTAGCCATTAAGACCAGCCTCACACTGATGATACCCATCAAGGTGGAAACATGTATGTGAGTAGGTCTAATGGCTTTGCATCTCATCCCAGCCTCTGTTTAAAAGCTGTATTTAAAACAGCATGCATTGGCTTGAGGATTGGCTTGTGTAATATGAGCTTGAGACAAAAGGTGGCACTGAGTGCTCATTTGCATGTCATTTCCCAGAATCCCTTGCTGCAGTGGAAGTGCTGTATGCTGGGTGACAATGGGGAAAGACAGGGTTGCAGACCTGTCTAAGACATGCAAATGAACATACAGTAATATTTACAGTTGCTTTATGCTTTACTGTGGAGGGTTTTTGTCACTTTTTTTACCCACCATTACCTTAATGACAGTGGTGATTACCTAGTCTAGTCTCAAACCTGCTAGCCATTAAGACCAGCCTCACACTGATGATACCCATCAAGGTTGAAACATGTATGTGAGTAGGTCTAATGGCTTTGCATCTCATCCCAGCCTCTGTTTAAAAGCTGTGTTTAAAACAGCATTCATTGGCTTGAGGATTGGCTTGTGTAATACGAGCTTGAGACAAAAGGTGTCACTGAGTGCTCATTTGCATGTCATTTCCCAGAATCCCTTGCTGCAGTGGAAGTGCTGTATGCTGGGTGACAATGGGGAAAGACAGGGTTGCAGACCTGTCTAAGACATGCAAATGAACATACAGTAATATTTACAGTTGCTCTATATATATATATATATATATATATATATATATATATATATATATATATATATACTGTATATATTTCTCTCTCTCTCTTTCTCTCTGTCTGTCTGTATGTATATATATACAGTATATATATATAGTTGCATGATGAAGCCACAGTACAAATTCATGGGTGAAGGGTGGGTATCGTGCCTGTGTGGCTTAACCCCTTAATTACCTTTGCGGTTATTATCCGATAAGGTGTTTAAGGGGTTAATTGATATCTGAATGTACTTGCAATGTATTGGCTTGGTATTGGCTATGTCTTGTGTGGGCAAGAGATGGAAGGAAGGCGCTGGCGACGGACACTTCGTATTGATGAGGTCAGTAGTACTTTATTTATTTGTATATGCTAGTTAATGTTTTTAATAATGGGCAATTAATCTATTATCCATATCTGGATAATAGTTATTTTGCACATTATTGTACTGTAGGTGTTGGGGGGGAGGGTGTATGTATTGAATGTATAGGCCAGGTTTATTTTTTTTACATTCAGGGTTACTTCCGTGGTTTTGCGTGGGACCTCTGGAGACCACCTCGGGTATTCTCGGGTATCCCAAGGGTATCAGGCTTGTGGTTCCACGGGTGACACATGCGGGGATGATGATGTGTGGTCCCACTTCTGTGGGGGCACCGCGGACCCATAGTCTGCGGGGATGATGATGTGTGGTCCCACTTCTGTGGGGGCACCGCCGACCCGTAGGTGCGGGGATGATGATGTGTGGTCCCACTTCTGTGGGGGCACCGCGGACCCGTAGTGAGCACCCGTGAGTTCCCCAGACCCCCATGGGAACCACCCGAGGCCCCGCAGACACCTGTGGGTTTGACCCGGGGCTCCCAGACATCCTTGGGCCTACCGTGGGGACCCAATTGTGGCTCACGGTGACCCAAGGAGACCACCTGGGTGCCATGGTGCTGGCAGGATCCACCAGCAGGCCTCCAGAACCCGTGTAAAAAGGGCTGCTGGTAAACTGTAGGTCTGTCCAGGTGCCCTGCCAGCCCACCGGGGACTAGCGTGGGGCTGCGTTATGAACCCTGTATGTAAAAGAATAAATCTTGTATTTATGGGGGGGGCACAGGGGGTGGGTAATGTATTTAATAAATATAATGCTGTTTATTGTGGGTCATTGTACTGTTTTTATTGTGGGGACTGGGGGTGGGGTGTTTCCCCAACGGTATGTGGGTAGGCCTCCCTTGTGGGTACTGACTGGGTGGTTAGGCCTCACAGGTGGGGGGTTAGTGTGGGAGGGTATGTAGGCATCCCGAGTGGTGGGTGAGGGTGGGTTAACCCCTTCATGACTGTAGCGGTTAATAACCGCTATGGTGATTAAGGGGTTAGGGGACATAAATTAAAACATACAAAGTATTGTGTCTGTTTTGCAGAAGCGGAGGGGCCATGGCCAGGATCGGGGGGGGGGAGGGTAATGGTACAGTATGTGGGTAGGGGGTGAGGGTGGTTAGACCTCACAGTATGCACATTGGTTCCCCCCCCCCTCCCCACATTTTCATACACTGCACGACATCAATGCAGGGAGGGAGATTTACTGGTAAGGCTTTAGGCCTTTATATCTCTCTCCCTTCAGTGTAATCTGTTTAACAGAAACATTAGGGGGGAAGGGGCTTTAGGCCTTTATATCTCTCTCCCTTCAGTGTAATCTGTTTAACAGAAACATTAGTGGGGAGGGGGCTTTAAACAATGCTGTGTATAATGTATAAGGTTTTTTACAATTAGATAGATGTAATCCTTGGTATTGTAAGGGTTAGCTTTGGTTTTAAATTGTGTTTTCTGGTTGGTACTTACAGTATATATTGATTTTTGTTTACTTGATTGGTTAAAGTGTTTGTTTGGAAGTGTTTGTATTTACTGGTAGAGTAGCTTGCAATTACGTATATTGTTAACATTCATTTGCAGAGAAAATCAGTTAGGATTATTAAATGGATTATTATTATTGTCTGTACTGTATAGAGAAGCGTTATTTGTAGGACAGTATGATTTTGATAACCATTCTACAGTACATGTATTTGTATATTGGTTCATCATCTGTGTGTATATACTGTATACTGTATACTATATATATATACAGTACATATATATATATATATATATATATATATATATATATATATATATATATATATATATGTGTGTGTGTATATATATGTATACAGTATATATATATACACAGTATATACTGTATATGTATAGGGATTGTTATTATATATATACTGTATATATATCCAGTATATATACAGTATATACTGTACAGTATATATTTATTTCTCTTCATGTATTTATTAATTTATTTAGATTTATTTATTAATTGTGGGGCTGCTGTGCGTGAATTTTTTTTATTGGGGGTGAGGGGGGCGTTTGGCCCTTGGTGTGAGTTTAGGACTTGCAGCAGCAGCACAATTAATAAATAAATCTAAATAAATAAATAAATGAATATAAATAAATACATTTAAAATAAATTTTTATTGATACTGTACACTGGCGACACACTTTATTTGAGCTCGGCTAGTCCCACGAATTCGGGTATACCCGGGTGTATTGAGGTTTGTGACTGTTTTCTGCCCGAGTGCATTGGGTTATTTTCCAGGCAGGGATTGAAGCATTTTATTCCCGCTGGCTGCAATACTGCACAGTATATATATATATACTGCATTACAATTCATGAATTTATGCCATCTGGTAGACACGCGAAGCATTGCAGTCTATTAAATCCTAATCATTATCATTTAACAGATCAGCCGCCCGTCAGCCAGGCATGAACCCAGGCTGGGAAGGCAAACGCAACGGGGCTTGTCAGAGGTGAGGAGCGGCGCATTCCAGGTATCTGCCAGGTACATACTGGGTATTTGCTCGAATAAAGTGTGTCGGTGCAGTACATGTGCAGAGGGTCTCCGGAGCAGAAGCGCACAGGTTTCAGGTCTGGGGA
Source organism: Ascaphus truei (assembly GCF_040206685.1). Taxonomy (NCBI): domain Eukaryota; kingdom Metazoa; phylum Chordata; class Amphibia; order Anura; family Ascaphidae; genus Ascaphus; species Ascaphus truei. The sequence continues at coordinate 159,287,647 of NC_134485.1, forward strand.
CCCCCTGCCCCCCGAGATACAGGCCCCTTTAGGGGGTGCCGGTATCCCTCTGCTTGGTTTAACAGGCTGCGGTCACGTGATCGGGGTTTTTAAATGCAGAGGGATACCGGCACCCCCTAAAGGGGCCTGTATCTCGGGGGGCAGGGGGTCCCCAGACCTAAAACCTGTGCTCTTCAGCTCCGGAGACCCCCTGCACATCTACACTATCAATAAAAATGTATTTCAAATGTATTTATTGTCATTTATTTATTTATTTATTTAGATTTATTTATTTATTTTTTGGTGGCTGCTGTGTGTGTGTATTTTTTTATTGTGGGTAGCGGGAGGGTGGGTGAATGGGGTATTAGCCCCAACGATGGTTGTTTAGGGCTTGCAGGGGGGGTAGCGGGAGGGCTTAACCCCTTCATGACCGTAGCGGTATTAACTGCTACGGTCGTGAAGGGGTTAAGTGCACCCGCAACCCCCCCTCCCCCGCAAGTCCTAAACTCACACCAAGGGCCAAATACCCCCCTCACCCATCCCCACTACACACAATAAAGCGGGCACGGTGGGTTAACCCCTTCATTGCCTTAGCGGCTATCCGCTATGGTAATGACGCAGCATTTCTGTATTTTTAATAATATTGAGCAGGAGCAGGGGGGGTCCCTGAGCATTAATTTCTGGCTCAGGGAACCCCCTGCTCACTGTACAATATTATTAAAATACAGAAATGATGCTTCTTTACCATAGCGCATAGCCGCTAAGGTAAAGAACGAGTGTTTATTTATACTGTATATTGTATGTGTTTTATTGATACTGTACATGTGCAGAGGGTCTCCAGAGCAGAAGCGCACAGGTTTCAGGTCTGGGGACCCCCTGCCCCCCGAGATACAGGCCCCTTTAGGGGGTGCCGGTATCCCTCTGCTTGGTTTAACAGGCTGCGGTCACGTGATCGGGGCTTTTAAACGCAGAGGGATACCGGCACCCCCTAAAGGGGCCTGTATCTCGGGGGGCAGGGGGTCCCCAGACCTAAAACCTGTGCGCTTCAGCTCCGGAGACACCCTGCACATCTACACTATCAATAAAAATGTATTTCAAATAAGTTTTAATGTGCCGATGTTTGCGCAGAGAGAGAGCAGCGGATCTCTCTCTGCTGCTAACACATCACGCCCCCGCCGCCCATACAGTAGTATAATTTATGTATATGCATACTGTATACAGTACTGTACAGTATGTGTACAGTACTGTATGTTAGGGCTTATAGGGGTTGTTGTTATACAGTATATATATATACTGTATACAGTATATATACTGCATTACAATTCATTATAGGGGACGGCTTCACAGAGAACAGCTCGCAAGCGCCACCATGTGTATTTTCACGGCATTGCAGTATTTCAGCAAGCCGGAATAAAAAGCTTAAATCCCTGCCGGAAAATAACGCAATGCACTCTGGCAGAAAACGATCAGAAACCTGAATACACCCGAGTATACCCGAATTTGCGGGACTAGCCGAGCTCGAATAAAGTGTGTCGCCAGTGTACTCCCACTTTTAACACCTGTACCTCCTCACCATGCATAAAATGTTACACACTTTGCTTAGCCTCCCACTCGATGATCTGTATCTGAACTTGCCCTTGTCCAGATACTGCATTGTGCCATCTGCTTCCATGGATCAACCCCGATTCTACGGACGCAGGAAGCCACTCGCCTCTGCCGTGCCTGTCACACAGAAAAAGCGAAAGGTGGCAGCCGTTTCCAAGCCAAGGCCAAAGCGACAGGCTAAGGCTAATAAAGAAAACCTTCTGCTGACCCCAAAGGTTAAGGGTTTTAATACACGTAAGCCTTATTATGTCAAGAAGAAATATGGTGATGTACACTCAACGCAAAACAAATGGCAGCCAACCCATCAAACCCACAGGCCACTTCCTCCAATACACTTTGACGACACTGCCGCCGCTCTCCTGGAAACCCAAAGGCCATCTTCGCCACTGCTCTACGACGATGCTGCCGCTGGTTCCCCTGAAATCCACGGGTCACTTTCTCCATTACGCTTAGACGACTCTGCCGCTTCTCGCCTGGAAATCCACAGGTCACTTTCTCCATCCCTCTTTGATGACGCTGCTGCTTCTCCTCTCCCGGAAATCCATAGGTCACCTCATCCATCCTTCTTCGACGACGCTGCCGCTTCTCTCCATGGAACCCCCATCTCATCCTCCATAGCACCCATCCACCCAGATGTCCAGAGAACCCCATGCACAAGAACCAGCTCGTTAGACCGCATGCTGAATGGGTTAAGTGTGGATATCCCCGGGAACTCTACTATGCTGGTAAAGACAGATCTGCTTCTGGAGACCATGCTAAATATGGATTAACGGATGCAGAAGATGGATCAATGGATGGAGAAGATAGAGACTGACATAGCCGGGATACATAATTTGCTCGGTGTTCATGCCCCTGTATCCCCGATGCCAGAGCAAGAGGGTGGCATGGATGTGATGAATGGGACCTTTGACCACCTTCCAATACCAAGCGCACCCCCTCCACCAGACGAATTTATGTACATGAATGCCTTTGAATTTATTATTTAGAAATCCGTGGAGCGCTGGATCCCTATTATCCTGAGTGTACTTTGGATTTTGCCTGGCAGGTACTTCCTTGAACCAGCAGCACCGGTAAACTGTATGTCTTATTTTATTTGTGGAGTACAGCCTTAAACCACTTTATATTGCCGTTGATGAGGATGATAACATGACAACCCCATCAAGACAAGGCCAGGAGACAACACGGCAACCAAGACAGGAGGAAAGCTTTCTCCCAGACAACCTACCGTCTCCCACCGCCACAAGCATACCCGCTCACAGAAGAACACCCTCTCCCAGAACCCAACCTACATACGCTTGCATTAATACACTGGCGACACACTTTATTCGAGCTCGGCTAGTCCCACGAATTCGGGTATACCCGGGTGTATTGAGGTTTGTGACTGTTTTCTGCCCGAGTGCATTGAGGTATTTTCCAAGCAGGGATTGAAGCATTTTATTCCCACTGGCTGCAATACTGCACAGTATATATATATATATATATACTGCATTACAATTCATGAATTTATGCCATCTGGTAGACACGCGAAGCATTGCAGCCTATTAAATCCTAATCATTATCATTTAACAGATCAGCCGCCCATCAGCCAGGCATGAACCCAGGCTGTGTTAGAGGAGGTACCCGGGCGCTATCTCTGTAGAGCTAGGTCAGATAAGCTGAAATATAAAAAAGCGGAGTATGATACTGCCTGAGTGTGATTTTCAAGTGATGTCCTCCTGTGACTCGGAACCCCAGCAGGATCTATCCAGGACCCTTGTAAGCAATGAATACAGAAAGGATGGGGGAGCACAGTTGTGGGAAACAGGCAGTGTAATGGGTCTAGTAATATAAAAATAGAGCGGTTATACCCTGAGCCAACGTAATAGCTCAGGTGGCAGATGACCAATTGAAAGGGCGAATATACATAGATGTGAATATGTGGGTGAGAAGGTAAAAAATTGTAATATATAACTTACACGGCCTTGTGTAAGCTCAGTCTCATCAAGGTTTCTTTGGGGATCCCGTGCTCTTGCAATAATCCTTTTTCTCTCCGCGATGTGAGTTCTTCTTCTTGTTGTATGTCCTTATTGCTTCGTAGTTCAGTGTTTCCACTCCAGGAGGATTTCCTCTCATATAAACAAAAGAGAGGATATGGTTAAGGCATATGTATATAGAGGCGTCAATGTGGGGGAGGATAGGATATTGATGAACCACTAAAATGAAATTGTATGATCTAACACTCACACGGGCCAATGTGAGTGTGGTCCTATCTTGGTGTCTTGTTCCTGCCCTTTTAGGGATATTACCCAATTGGTAGCAGGTGGTGATGAAGGAGTGGGGACAATGATAAAAGATATAATATCACAATACTCACACGGGCCAGTGTGAGTACACACTCCTAGCGGTTTCTTTATACTTCTATTCCTGGTGTGACTGACGCTGAAGATAGCTTGTAACATAAACAAATGACACTAGGGTCTGGAGGCTAAAAACTAATTTTAATAAGAACAAGAAAATAAAACAAAATAAAACAAAATAAAACAGAAACCAAAGGCTTCTGTGGGGAAATAAAAGCAAAGGGGGCCAGAGCCTGAGGAAGTCCAGTTCCGGACGAAACGCGTTGCTCTTTTTTTCTTCTGGGACACTTCACAGCACACCACAGAGGAGGCAGAGGTGCAGTTGTAGCTCCCCATCCGGACGCGGAAGGCGAGATCCCCTACCACTATACACCGCACTGCCCCCCTTTGCTTTTATTTCCCCACAGAAGCCTTTGGTTTCTGTTTTATTTTGTTTTATTTTGTTTTATTTTCTTGTTCTTATTAAAATTAGTTTTTAGCCTCCAGACCCTAGTGTCATTTGTTTATGTTACAAGCTATCTTCAGCGTCAGTCACACCAGGAATAGAAGTATAAAGAAACCGCTAGGAGTGTGTACTCACACTGGCCCGTGTGAGTATTGTGATATTATATCTTTTATCATTGTCCTTCATCACCACCTGCTACCAATTGGGTAATATCCCTAAAAGGGCAGGAACAAGACACCAAGATAGGACCACACTCACATTGGCCCGTGTGAGTGTTAGATCATACAATTTCATTTTAGTGGTTCATCAATACCCTATCCTCCCCCACATTGACGCCTCTATATACATATGCCTTAACCATATCCTCTCTTTTGTTTATATGAGAGGAAATCCTCCTGGAGTGGAAACACTGAACTACGAAGCAATAAGGACATACAACAAGAAGAAGAACTCACATCGCGGAGAGAAAAAGGATTATTGCAAGAGCACGGGATCCCCAAAGAAACCTTGATGAGACTGAGCTTACACAAGGCCGTGTAAGTTATATATTACAATTTTTTACCTTCTCACCCACATATTCACATCTATGTATATTCGCCCTTTCAATTGGTCATCTGCCACCTGAGCTATTACGTTGGCTCAGGGTATAACCGCTCTATTTTTATATTACTAGACCCATTACACTGCCTGTTTCCCACAACTGTGCTCCCCCATCCTTTCTGTATTCATGAACCCAGGCTGGGAAGGCAAACGCAACGGGGCTTGTCAGAGGTGAGGAGCGGCGCATTCCAGGTATCTGCCAGGTACATACTGGGTATTTGCTCGAATAAAGTGTGTCGGTGCAGTACAGTGCCCGACATCATCCTGCGCGAGCTGCAACCGGCACTCAGGGATAAGTATAGGATGATGAGTGCTGGTTTACCCCAGAAGTATACTGTGAAAGATAGTGAAAAAAAGGCGCGAACAACTTCAATGTGAAATATTATTAAATGTGAAAAAATAATAAGTGCAATATCAATAAGTGCCAATATAATAAAATAACCCAGCTCAAATCCTCTGGTGGGACCTGTGTCACGGTTTCCAAGAAGTACAGTATGACAGATCTCAAACAATCCAGGAGGAGCATGTATGGGACATCCCATACATGCTCCTCCTGGATTGTTTGTGATCTTACCCCAGAAGTATGTCATGTTAATTTTTATGCACCACGTGTCCTACTTGGTGTACCGCGGGTGGGCCTACAATGTGAACTACAAATGAAATCGCGAAAAAAGGGCGCTTCCTGAAAATTTAAGAAGGACTATTGTGGAGGAATTGCAGTGCTATTTTTCAATTACAGATCCTTTAATGAAAAGCGTTCGAGACTCCATTAATGGCATTTTGCACCATACAAGGCATCGGCCCTGGAAGGACAATCTATTGGGTATCGCATTTGCGTGACTGTTCAACTGTTGTTTATTTTTTGTAAATGTTTTTGTAAATGTTTTGACTCTCTGTACTTTAATAAAGGAGATATTGCGTGTTTTAACTTGTATTAATAAAGAAATGTATTTACTTACTGTACACAAGACCTGCACAATTCCAGTCCACGAGGGCCACAAACAGGCACGGTTTTCAAGGCTATCCTGAAAACTGGGCCTGTTTGCGGCCCTCGAGGACTGAAGCTGTGCAGGCCTGACTGACTGTTCTGTACACCATCCTACTGTAAATGTTTTGACTTTCTGTACTTTAATAAAGGAGATGTTGCGTTTTTTACATTTTATGAATAAAGATTTTTTTTTAATAACACCATACTGTTGTGCTGACTGTAAACCATACTAACATAATACATGTAGAATAAATGCATACTTTTTTTTCTGGTTTATTATACAGTATATATAAAAAATGTATTGTATGCTGTCTGAAAACATCAGCATACTGTTTCAGGTATTCTACCCTAATCAATAACAACGGCCAATAAACTGTAGACTCCGGTACGTGTTTTTTTAAATCCGATTCAGCAATGTGCAGGCATTGTTACACAAAGCGATATTATCCATCAAAATCCCTCCATTTGCCGTTTTCCGCATGAGATGACAAAGTTTTCTTTTCTGAGGAAAAAGAAAAGTACAGGTTTTACTGTAATGGTCAGACCCCTGAAGAAGTTCCCACAGTCAGCCCCACCAATAATTTTCTCGGGGGGTGTCTCCTGTTCACATGCGCATGTGCCTACCGTCGATGTGATGACACGCATATGCGTTTCAAGAAGGTTCCAATGCGCATGCGCCTAGCTTTTCACCAATTGTGCAGTATCTACTGTAGAAGCCGCTCAGCCAATGAAATTGCTTACAGGAGAATCGCTTGACTTTTGAATCACACTGATATTGATATTTTCAAAATAAAAAAAAACAGAATAAAATACGGCAACATTATTCACCATAGACTTTCCCAATCAGCTGGCGCCGAGCCACTGCCAGTCCCGTATTCTTGATCAGACACGTCGTTGACAGGTGACAGCGGGACTACTACACCTGTAGTCAGCTGATGAGGCTGGAAATCGCTTAGGTACATGCAAGCTTGCTCGAAACTGTATTCGAAATCAGACTCAGGCTGCAGGTATCCGGGCGTGGACAGACCATTTATTTCATGGTTGTATCCAAATGAGATTACTGAGTGTTGCGTAAATAAGTGGTATATGCATTTTACATTCCATAAAGACATTTTATTTTAATTATTAGTATAAGGCTTAACGTCACATCATAGTCAAATATCATCAATGCCTGATGAACACACACAATGAATCCGTATTATTTGTCCTGGATACACGTTTGGAGTTCACAAGTGTTATATGTTTATTTTACACCTTGCACGTAATCAAGTCACGTGACATCATCACATAGGTATTCAAAGGAGGGCAATTACCTGCGCATTGACAGCTACAGACCAGAAGATGCTACGATTGTTCATGAGAAGGCGGAGAATTCTATTGGAGGAGAGGACAGCCGAGGGGCAGGATGTCCGAGGGCCAGGAGAGGACAGGGACAGGGACAGGTGAGCAGAGTGGAGAGGGAGAGGACAAGGAGACGAGAGGAGAAGAGAGAGGAGAGAAGTGGTGCCTCGTCCACGTGTGTACAGGGAGCAAACGATTTTAGATGGGATGAGTGAGGAGGAGATCATCAGTCGTTATCGTTTGAGTTCAGCAGCAATCTTATCTCTTTATGAAGAGATCCGCGTCGATTTAGATTGTGTAACAGCCAGATGTCGTGCAGTCCCTGATCTTGTTAAAATGCTGTGCTCATTACATTATCTTGCTTCTGCGTCATTCCAGACAACTGTGGGCATAGTGGGCGGGGTCTCGCAATCGTCATTCTCGCGGCCCTTTACCCAGTTTCTATGTGCACTGAATAGACGCTCTAGGAATTATATTCATTTTCCTACAGAGCAGACAGAGTGGCTGGAAGTGAGAAATGGCTTTTGTACCATAGCCGGGATACCATGTGTGATGGGTGCAATCAATTGCACCCATGTTGCCTTGATCCCGCCTAGTTAGAGTGAGCATGCTTACCGCAATCGTAAGCACTACCATTCCCTGAATGTCCAGGTGGTATTCGATGTCACGATGAAGATTATGCATGTGGTAGCCAGATTACCTGGTTCCAGCCTCGATTCCTCTATCCTGAGAAACTCATCAGTTTTCCATGCTTTCGAACAAGGCTATTTTGGAGCTGGTTGGCTGGTGGGTGAGTACATATTATGAAGTGTTAACAAACCACAATTGTGTATTTGTTAAATGTTGCATGTAATAATGTTTACACATTGTGTAATGTTTCTGCACGATGGATTATAGGTGACTCAGGATACGAAATTAGGCCTTAGCTTTTGGCAACAGTGCCTAACCCTCAATCTGAAGCAGAGGACCGGTATGATGTCGCCCACATATCTACAAGATCGGTCATTGAGCGGACATTTGGCCTGCTCAAAACAAGGTTCAGGTGCTTAGATCGAACTGGTGGGGCACTCCAATAAAAGCCTGCTAAAGTGTCAGATATCGTTATTGCTTGCTGCATTTTGCACAATCTGGCACTCCGCCATAATATGGAAAGCGATATGCCTCAGGGCTTGGAGGAGGAGCATCCCGTCAATGTAGCAGGTGAGAGTGAGCAAACAGCCTGTGGTGTGGAGACATGTCGTAATGTGATCAACACATATTTTTCATGTAAGCAACTACCTATATGTTCATAGTACTACACATATGTATTCATTCATGTTTCTGAGAAATACATGTGTCAAAATATCATTCACATAGGAAACGGATGCATATCGTACTTCCACCTTTCTCTTCTCTGCTGTGTGGACAATTACATCTGGCACCGGTATGTCATTCATCAACAGGTTGGATTAAAATTGTTACCACAAAACAGTTTTGTGTTTACCTGAGGGAATAATGTGTAGCAAATCTATATTGTCTGTCACATGTTTTTTTGTTTATTCATTAAATAAATGTATAATATGTTGATAGCCAAAAGTTACTGCTATCTTTTTATATACAAATGCTCACTTGGAGTGTGACATGTGTGTGACAATGATGTGTAGCATATTATGTATTTGAGCTCACATTGTTCAGATATCTTGTCGTTTTTTATATCACATTGTAAAGTATAACATATGTTTTGGAATAAGCTGAATTAACATGTGATGAAAAGTATTTATATTTTTATTCTCAATTTATTTTTCAGTCATATTACTCCAATGACTGCTCATGGTATTTCTTTAACTTAACATCTGTAATAAGAGGGACAAACATCGAGACAGGTATTGTGCTAGGATGTTTAAGCATTACTTGATGAATGTCACGCCTGTATGCCCGCAGACCTGGCAAGACCCCAGTACTGAGGTGGGAACGGTATTACACCACACACCCACAGCAGTGGGAGCAAGCCCAGAGTGTGGTATAGCGTTGCTGGGCATGTAGAGAGAGTTGTTAGATATACTTGCAACGTCTGATAGTGTAAGCGTAAGAATGGTCGTGTCTGTGTGCCAATGTCCAGGGGTCCAGAGGGTAGAGTCGTCAGGGTATAAAGCCAAGTCCAAGGATGCCAGAAGGTAGCGAGGTAGCGTTCGGAGCAAGTTTCAAGGGGTACCAGAGAGCAGAGTAGTCCAGGACAAGCAGGGATCAAAAGCCAGAGAAATTCAAGGTAAACACAGGAGCAGGATACAGCAGGGACACAGAGGGAGCACTGCATAGGTCAGCACACACAGGGAAACATGAGCTATGCAGAGAGAGGAAGAAGTGGACAGACAGGGATTATAAATGGAGACACACCAATAGGAGAGAGGGGAGGAGCAGAGAGAGAAGTGGGAGACAACAGAGATAGGTCAGGGAGAGAAGAGGAGGAGACAGAAGGGGCAGTCAGGGGAATGGCCTGTAGGGATTGGGAGGACGAGTCAGGAACGTGACAGGCTAAATAAGAGGAGCTTGTGCGCGCCCTCTGTAAGTTGCGGGTGCGCGCGCACAGTCTGTGACAGGGAGATGGCCTGCAGGGACTGAGAGGAGGGAGCATAAGGGCGACAGGACCCAGAGGAGGAGCGTGTGCACACGACCTCTGCGAGCAGAGGGAGCGCGTGCACAGGCCGCGCCACCAGGCACGCGGAGCGCCGCGCCACGGGCACCCAGCTGGAGGAAGGCAGAGGAGCGGATGGAGAAACCAGGGATGGTGAGGTACTAGCCGCGGGCACAGCGGGTGTCCTGGAGCGGGGAGCATCACTGCATGGGCTCTGGGACTGCGTGGGCACGAAAGACCTGCGGGGCATGCGCTGAGGTAGTGGGGGAGAGGTAGATGGAACGGGATAGAAGTGGGAAAGGGTAGAGAGATTGGCAGGAGAAGGGACAGAGGGAAAAGAAGGGGAAGGAATCCCCTGAATCGTCACAGTATCCCCCCCTTGAGGATCGATCTCCGAGCGATCCAACCACGGCTTGAGGGGGAATTTTTGGAGGAATTGAAGGAGTAGTCTTGGGGCATGGATGTGACATGCAGGTACCCATGAACGTTCTTCTGGGCCATAGCCCTTCCAGTGGACCAGGAATTAGAGTTTATCTTTGGACCAGCGGGAATCGATAAGTGATTGGACCTCATACTCCTGTTGTCCTAGGGTGGAGACTGGATCGGGTTTCTGAGAGGAGACAGGAAAATGAGGACTAGGTACGAATGGTTTAAGAAGGGAAGCATGGAAAACAGACGGAATCTTCATAGTAAAAGAAAGGTCGAGACAGTAAGCCAGAGGATTAATTTTCTCCAAAATTTTGAAAAGACCTTGGAATCTAGGAGATTGCTTAGGCGATGGTGTTTTCAGCCTAATATTTTTTGAGGATAACCACACCCGGTCGCCAGGTTTGAAGGAAGTCCCAGGTTGACGATGACGATCTGCCTTGGACTTTTGTTTGGCAACCGCAGATTGTAAAGTCTTGAGGATCTTTTTCCAAGATTCTTGGAGATTGACAACATGAGAGTCGGCTGCAGGAACGCCCGAAGGGGAGGGCGAGAGAGGAAGGCTACTGGGGTGGAAACCAAAGTTGATGAAAAAGGGGGACTCCTGAGTAGACTCATTTTTCAAAGAATTTATAGCAAATTCGGTTCAAGGTAAGAGGTCCACCCAGTTGTCTTGTGAGTCCGATATGAAACATCTTAGATATTGTTAAAGGGTCTGGTTCATCCTTTCTGTTTGACCATTGGTTTGAGGATGGTATCCTGAGGAAAACAAGAGAGATACCGAGTATTTGGGAAAATGCCCGCCAGAATTTCGAGATGAACTGTGATTCACGGTCAGAGACAATAGAAATGGGTACGCCATGTAACCTGAAAATTTCTTTGGAGAAGACATCAGCCAATGTGGCCGAGTTAGGAAGACCCTTGAGGGGAATAAAGTGTGCTTGTTTAGAGAACCTGTCTACTACGACCAGAATGGTGTTCATCCCTTAGGAAATGGGCAGTTCAACAATGAAATCCAGTGAAATATGTTTCCAGGGTTGTTCTGTAATGGGAAGAGGCAAGAGAAGACCAGAAGGTTTGTGATGGAGTGTCTTACTCTGGGCACATACAGGACAGGCAGAAGTAAAGTCGAGAATGTCTTGGTTCATCTTTGGCCACCAAAAAGTCCGTTTAATGAGATCTGCTGTCCTTTTGAAGCCTGGATGACTGACTACTCTAGAAGAATGACCTCAAAGTAAAACTTTATGGCGAAAGCGTGGAGCTACGTATAGGCGTCCTTCTGGTACCCTGAACCTGCTGGGAATGTGAGCTTGAGCTTTGTTGATCTCGTCCAATACATCGAAGTTGTTAGCGGAAATTATACATTTGGCAGGAAGAATAGGCTCCGTGGTTTCATTAGCTTCGGTTTCTGTGGCGAACTGACGAGAGAGAGCGTCTGCTTTGACATTTTTGGTACCAGGAATATATGAGATGGTGTAGTTAAAGCGGGAAAAGAAGAGTGACCAGCAAGCTTGGCGGGATCCCAGACGATGAGCCCCCTCAATATATAACAAATTTTTGTGGTCAGTGAGAATAGCAACTGGTTCATTGTTACCCTCCAAAAGGTGTCTCCATTCTTGAAGAGCCAGTTTTATAGCCAAAAGTTCACAGTTACCGACATCATAATTCCTTTCAGCAGATGAAAATTTCCGTGAAAAAAAACCACAGGGGTGGAGTTTCTCTTGGGGAGAAGTCATCTGGGAAAGGACTGCGCCGGCTCCTACGCCCAACGCGTCGACCTCCAAAGTGAAGGGGAGGGAGGTATCCGGATGACGAAGGATGGGTGCAAAAACGAAAGCCTTCTTGAGGACCTCAAATAAAAGAATAGCCTCAGGAGACCAGGAAGAGATATCTGCGCCCTTCTTGGTCAGTGCGGTGATGGGAAGAGCAATAGAATAATTTTTTTATGAATTTCCTGTAATAATTGGCAAAGCCGAGAAAACGCTGCACAGCCTTAAGTGAATTCGGCAGCGGCCAATCGAGAAAAGCTTTCAGTTTCAATGGATCCATGGAGAAGCCTTGACTGGAGATGATATAGCCTAAGAAGGCAGTAGAGGACTGGTGGAATAAACACTTCTCCATCTTGGCATATAGGTCATTAGAACAGAGTCTAGAAAGCACTAGTTTGGTATGTGAAATGTGTTCCTCCAGATTTTTAGAAAAAATTAGAATGTCGACTAGGTAGACTATGACAAATGTTCCCAATACATCGCGGAAAATGTCGTTCATAAACTCTTGAAAAACAGACAGGAGCGTTACATAAACCAAAGAGCCCTGTGGATATTCTGAACAAATGATACATAAAGCTTGGCCCCCTGCAGACGCACTTACCAGAACTCCCTCCTACTGTGTATGTATATTCTACCTACCTACCAACTAGACTGTAAGCTCCTCGGGGCAGGGACTCCTCTTCCTTAATGTTGCTTTTATGTCTGAAGCACTTATTCCCATGATCTGTTCTTTATATTATCTTTTATTTGATTACCATGTGTATTACTACTGTGAAGTGCTATGTACATTAATGGCGCTATATAAATAAAGACATACAATACAATACAATAACAAGATATTCATAATGTCCAGAACGTGTGTTAAATGCAGTTTTCCACTCGTCCCCCTCCCTTATACGAATGAGATTATAGGCACCTCTTAAGTCGAGCTTTGAGAAGATAGAGGCCCCCTGGAGACAATCGAACAGTTCTGAGATAAGCGGAAGAGGATACCGGTTCTTCACCGTGATCTTATTGAGTCCGCGGAAGTCAATGCACGGCCTGAGCAATCCATACTTCTTCTTCACAAAGAAGAAGCCAGCCCCGGCAGGGGAGGTAGAGTTGCGGATGAATCCCTTCTCCAAGTTTTCCTGAATGTAAGACGTCATGGCCTCGGTTTCCGGGATGGAGAGTGGATATGACTTAGACTTCGGCAGGATGGTCCCAGGAATGAGATCGATAGGACAATTGTACAGATGATGGGGAGGAAGAATCTCCGCTTGTACCTTGTTGAACACATCCAGGTACTCATGATACACGGAAGGCAGGGTCAATAGATTGGAAGAAACGGAATCCAGGCCGGCAAGCCCCGCAACAGTAGACGCCACAGGAATGGCGTCTGTGGACGAAGGCCACTGGAGAGGGAGAGTGCCGGTCCAGTCAATGCGCGGATTGTGGAGTTGAAGCCAAGGCAAACCTAAAATAATTTGCACTGTGGGAGATTGAAAAATATTGAAGATGATTACCTCCTTATGACCATCAGCCAAGATCAATGTAAGCGGAATAGACTCCCAAATGATAAATGTCGGCTGGAGTGGCCTGCCGTCGATGGCCTCGAGGCTAATGGGGGTCTTCCTTCTGACCATGGGGATGTGATTCTCAGACGCAAACTTCTGGTCCAGGAAGTTACCACCAGATCCTGAATCGATGAATGCTTCAACCTTCAGGAACAGGTTAGGACCCTCCAACGTGGCAGGAAGCAGAAACTTCTTTGGGAGAGCTTTGGGAGGATAGGGGCAAGGAGAGACAGTACCCAGTAGAAGCCCCTCTACCTTTACTGGGTGTGCCCGTTTCCCGGCTTCAGGGGACAATTCTGGAGACGATGTTCCGGAGAAGCACAGTAGAAGCAAGTCTATTCAGGCGACACCGCGCTCTTTCTGTGGCCCGAAGTTGCTGACTGCCGACCTGCATCAGTTCCGGGGACTCCAGTGCCAGGAGAGGTGTTTTAGGCGACCTATGGGAAACAACAGAAGAAGGAGAGCGAGATCAGTGCCTGGTTACTAACGTATTGTAGGGCCTCTATGGAAATACTGGTACCCACCTCAGGGTGGTCTGCGTTTGTTGGGCTCTGCATAATGTCATGCCTGTATGCCCGCAGACCTGGCAAGACCCCATTACTGAGGTGGGAACGGTATTACACCACACACCCACAGCAGTGAGAGCAAGCCTGGAGTGTGGTATAGCGTTGCTGGACCTGTAGAGAGAGTTGTTAGATATACTTGCAATGTCTGATGGTGTAAGCATAAGAATGGTCGTGTCCATGTGCCAATGTCCAGGGGTCCAGAGGGTAGAGTCATCAGGGTACAAAGCCAAGTCCAAGGATGCCAGAGGGTAGCGAGGTAAAGTTCGGATCAAGGTTCAAGGGGTACCAGAGAGCAGAGTAGTTCAGGACAAGCAGGGGTCAAAAGACAGGGAAATCCAAGGTAAACACAGGAACAGGATACAGCAGGGACACAGAGGGAGCACAGCATAGGTCAGCACACACAGGGAAACAGGAACTATGCAGAGCGAGGAAGAAGTGGACAGACAGGGATTATAAAGGGAGACGCACCAATAGGAGAGAGGGGAGGAGCAGAGAGAGAAGTGGGAGACAACAGATATAGGTCACGGAGAGAAGAGGAGGAGACAGAAAGGGCAGTCAGGGGAATGGCCTGTAGGGATTGGGAGGAGGACGCAGGAACGTGACAGGCTAAATAAGAGGAGCATGTGCGCGCGCCCTCTGTTAATTGCGGGTGCGTGCGCACAGGCTGTGACAGGGAGATGGCCTTCGGGGACTGAGAGGAGGGAGCAGAAGGGTGACAGGACCCAGAGGAGGAGCGCATGCGCGGGCCCTCTGTGAGCAGAGGGAGCACGCGCATAGGCCGCGCCACCAGGTGTGCAGAGTGCCGTGCCGCGGGCACCCCGCTGGAGGAAGGCAGAGTAGCAGACGGAGCAACCAGGGAAGGTGAGGTACTAGCCGCGCGCACAGCGGGTGTCCGGGAGCGGGGAGCGGGGAGCGTCACTGCATGGGCTCGGGGACCGCGCGGGCACGCGAGACCTGCGGGGCATGCGCTGAGGAGAGGTAGACGGAACGGGACAGGAGTGGGAAAGGGTAGAGGGATTGGCAGGAGATGGGACAAAGGGAAAAGAAGGGGAAGGAATCCCCTGAATCGTCACAATGAAGAAGTTGTCAGATTGGAAAAATGTCCTTCGTGTATTGTGTCCGTGTGGTTGTATTGATGTTTGGGTTATTGGATAGTTTCTTGAAATGTTATGAACTACATTAGAGAACCTGTCATTATTATGAGTTGACTACATCAATTAATGCACATGAGCGATGGTAACACTCAATGCATGTTTGTATCCAAGAACCAACATGTGCCAAACATCATTACCATTGCAATGTATGTCATTAGTTCTTCTCTCTCTTAATCTTCATCTTCATTAATACATTGTCACGTGTATTTAGAACTTAAAGATATGTGTTGATTTGCCGTACATGTAAGTTATCAAGAACATGTTTATTTGATCCACTCGACTTATGAATAATGATCATCATCCTTTATAACAACTGTAAACATAGTAACATTAATGAAGTTCAAATGTTGATACTCACACATTTCATCAAAATGTAATGTGTTTGTGTGTGTTTCTGTGTTTCTGTGTTTATGTGTAATGCATGTATTTGTAAAGCAATTAATATTTACAGTAGAGGCAACTCTTATTCGAACAAAAACCAGTGGCAATTCCCCAAAAAACCCAGGAAACACCCAGGTACATTCTGAATACATGCCTTAAACTTTCCTTAAACTAGCCCCAGCATTTCTGCATTGATTAATGGCCTATCAGATTAACAGCGGGGGTCCCTGGCAGTCCCATTCAAACTGAATTGGACTGCCAGGGATCCCTGCTGTGTTAATCCTATGGGTCGTTAGTCAATGCAGAAATGCCTTAAACGTGCCTCAAACTAGCCCAGAACATACCCAGCACATACCCAGCACATACCCAGAATGTAACCCGGCTAGTTTACGGCAAATGTTAGAATAAACGTTGCCTCTACTGTACATACATTATTGAGTATTAAAATACTAGCCTTCACTTAGCTATGTATGTGTTTAACGTGTAATAATAACACTAAACTATTGTTTATCGTGTCTTTTAAATGTACAGCAGCGGCAGCTTTTATTCGAAGTAATCACCGGCTTGTACCTGGCATGTTCCTGGAATGCCACACTGTTCACCCGGAGCATGCCGCGCTCCCAGCCAGGCGCATGCCCGGCTGACACGCGGTTGATGTGTTAATTGATAATGGTTCAGGATTTACTAGGCTGCAATGCTTCGCGTGTCCGCCAGATGGCATAAATTCATGAATTGTAATGCAGTATATATATATATATATATATATATATACAGTATACTGTATATATATATATATATATATATATATATATATATATATATATATATATATATATATATATATATATATATATATATACTGTATAACAACAACCTCTATAACCCCTAACATACAGTACTGTACACAAACATTACTGTATATGCACATCAATGATACTATAGGCCGGCGGGTGCGAGATGTGTTTGCAGCAGAGAGAGATCCGCTGCTCTCTCTGCGCAAACATCGGCACATTAAAAATTATTTAAAATACATTTTTATTCATAGTGTACATGTGCAGGGGGTCTCCGGAGCTGAACCGCGTTGGTTTCAGGTCCGGGGACCCCCTGCTCCCCGAGATACGGCCCCCTTTATGAGGTGCCGGTATACCTCTGCATTTAAAGGTCCCGATCACGTGACCGCGACATGTAAACAAAGCAGAGGGATACCGGCACCCCCTAAAGGGGCCTGTATCTCGGGAAGAAGGGGGTCCCCAGACTAAAACAAAAACGTTTCTGCTCCGGAGAACCCTCTGCACATGTATAGTATGAATAAAACACATATATAAATAAACGTTCCTTACCTTAGCGGCTATGTGCTATGGTAACGAAGCAGCATGACTGTATTTTTAATAATATTGTACAGTGAGCAGGGGGTTCCCTGAGCCACAAATCAAAACTCAGGGGACCCCCTGCTCCTGCACAATATTATTAAAAATACAGAAATGCTGCTTCATTACCATAGCTGATAGCCGCTAAGGCAATGAAGGGGTTAACCCACCGTGCCCGCTTTATTGTGGGTAGCGGGGGTGGGTGAAGGGGGTATTTGGCCCTTGGTGTGAGTTTAGGACTTGCGGGGGGTTTATGGGTGCACTTAACCCCTTCACGGCCGTAGCAGTTAATACCGCTACGGTCATGAAGGGGTTAACCCCTCCCGCTACCCCCCCGCAAGCCCTAAACAACCATCGTTGGGGCTAAAACCCAGTAGATACAGCCCCCTTTATGAGGTGCCGGTATCCCTCTGCATTTAAACGTCCCGATCACGTGACCGCGGCCTGTAAACCAAGCAGAGGGATACCGGCATCCCCTAAAGGGGCCTGTATCTCGGGGAGCAGGGGGTCCCCAGACCTAAAACCACAGCGGTTCAGCTCCGGAGACCCCCTGCACATCTACACTATGAATAAAAATGTATTTTAAATAATTTTTAATGTGCCGATGTTTGCGCAGAGAGAGCAGCGGATCTCTCTCTGCTGCAAACACATCTCGCCAGGGGACGGCCTATAGTATCATTGATGTGCATATTCAGTACTGTATGTGTATGTTAGGGGTTATAGGGGTTGTTGTTATACAGTATATACAGTATATACTGCATTACAATTCATGAATTTCTTGGCTTCAAAGACAACAGCTCGCAAACGTCCCCATGCGTTTTTACACGGCATTGCAGTATTGCAGCCAGCGGGAATAAAATGCTTAAATCACGGGCGCGATATAACGCAATACACCCCGGGAGAAAACGTTACTAAACCGCACATCACCGGGATATTCCGAAATTCGCGGAACTAGCCAACTTCGAATAAAGTTGGTCGCCACTCTAAACACAAATGTTAATGTGTTAATCATGTCTACATAACATTAATTACCTAATGCATGTTAGGTTGGCACTACAATGTAGGTGGTAATATTAGATTTACACAACATGTTTTTCAAAATAAGCTCACTATTGTTTTTGTGTACTTTGAAATATACAATGTTTACGAATTATAATGTTCAATTTAGATGATTTTACATTTAACATTACAGATTATAATATATAGTAGATTATTGTGTTACAATTGTGATAATGTTGGTTGAACATATCACATGACATTACAATATTTATTATGTTAGCAAATATTAAAGACATATGTAAATATCATCTTAATGTTTATTGGTTATCAACATCATCATGAGAATTAAGTGCATAGTAAAAAATTGCACACTAGGCTACATAAATTGTTTAGTCGTAATCAGCGCAAAACTGTTTGCAAGCATTGTTACATATTGATTATAATTGATTGTCTAGACGCGTCACACACAGGTAATATTATGATTTGTCCATTTCAAATCATACATTGGTCCCATGTATTCATAACCGACATCTGTGAAATAGAGCAAACACATGATGTTGAAACATTGCACATGTATCTATCTTTCATCATCATAACGCTTAACACATCTGAATATGATTGGCGATATTCACGCAGAAGTTACATATATGTTTCAACAGCAAGGATAAATCTAATCAGCCAGAAGAATTTTATGTTTCAAATGCCGATGTTCGCATTACTACAGATATGTGAGTTCCGGGGCCTGAATACATAATAATGTGCGCACACAACGTGTGTTGTGCACGCACGTCACTAATCGTAGGCTAAGTATTTGCCCATGCGCAAGACGATGTGTACGCTGTGCGTACAAGACATGTCCCTCCATGGTGCTGCTTGCAGTACGCAGATGATCGCGTAAGCTACATATATGGAAGAGAAACAAATGCACTTATACACATGTAGATATATTAATGTTGACAACTGACGTGTGGCCACGCCCAAACCGGACGATCACCCAATGAGCGTAAACAAGACGCGTGAGGTCATGTTCACGCACCATGAAACTCGCGCAAACACCCCTCCCACTGAATGAACATTGACCTACAGCGCTGTGCACGCACCGCCCCAGCGGCGTGCGCGCATGACAGCCTGCACTGACCGTAACAATAAGCTACGGTCACAGCCAATACTGTGTCATGCACGCACGTCGGGTGGGGGGGGGGCGGCGCATCGGTAAACGTTGTCAGGACGCATTGGGACATGACCACGTACCAACGTCACATGCCGGCAACACGTACATTGTTTTCATATGTTGAATGGTAAACAATGAAGTGTGTGTGTGTGCTACAGTTACTGTAACAGTTCGAAAATTTGATTTTAAAACAATTATAATGAGTTCATAATGTGTACTCATGGATGTTAATGTAGTCATGTGTTTTATGACTTATTATATTTATCTACTGTGTATATGTAAGCATGTCTGCAATTTAACGCTTCATTCAGTCATTTGGCTAATACATTGTGTATATTATGCAGATGATGTTGTCATATTTTTAACATATATTATTAATGTAAATGCATAACGAAATTTTTATTTACCATTATTGTAGAACTCAGAACTCAATTTGCTGGAACACATCGCTCCAGTCAGGCACAGCCAGGTCAGCCATGGTTGAGTCAATCGTTGAATCCTGGTTCATACACATCTCCGTGACCCCGTCATATAAATCCGCAGTGGGTTGTTGAAAAAAGACAGGCGGAGGTAGGTACACATCTTCGTTGTTTTCACCAACACACTCGTATTCTGCATGTAAGTTTGGACAAATACCGTAGAAGTTATGTCCATCTTGCATCTCGTCTCGTTGAAGGGACGGTGCAGGTATGTCAGCAGACGCGACAGTCTGTGAGCATTCAATGTTTTTGGTAGTAGGCAAGAATAGGCTATTTAGCAGAAGATATGTTCCATGTTCCATGTTCCATGGTAATTTTTAATGAGGGAGCAACATGCCAGCAGCTGTATCGTTCACCTTGTCAATGAGGTACACGCTCAAAACAATCATTTGCGGATAAAGTGAAACGTACAGAAGTTTTCAAATTTTTTTGATTGGCTGCTTCTTTGAAGTATGGATATGTTTCCCTGATAAAGGCATAGATTTCACCGACTGTAGCCTTTTTATCGATATTAGACTCGATGGCTTCATAAATCATAAACTTGTATGATTTTCGTGGGTTGCTCTGCAATGTATGATGCAAGTGCCATGTCTTCTCCGTTCGAGTGTACAGTGTGGAAGTTTAACGCATAAGCATGTCAGATGAATGTGAGAATAGTAACATTTTATCTTTGCGGTATTTTCAAGGTTACAATACAAGCGAGCATTTATACGCCTCGTTATTCTCCCACAAGAAAATAGTTTCAATAATTGGCTGAGATAATTTTAGAAAGATACCGTATTTTCACATGAAATAAAACTTTAGTTTCTGCTTAGACAAGGATAATGGCAAAAACAAGTTGCCTAATTTCATTACAATAACAATGTGTGCTAATTCATCAACATTGATATGATCGACATATTTATACATAGACCTAAAAGCATTTATATATACACACATTATATCTCTATATACAGTATATAGACATATATACACATATATATATACACATATATATATATACACACATATATATATATATACACACACACACACACACACACACACACACACACACACACACACACACACACACACACACACACACACACACACACACACACACACACACACACACACACACACACACAGACAGTGTATGTAAGTCTATATATACACACACACACACACACACACACACACATATATATCTAGTGTGACTGATCCACTAATTCTGCCAGCTGTGTTGAAGTTGGAATATCCTGAAAACAAGGCCTGTTTGCAGCCATCAAGGCCTGGATTTGTGCAGGCCTCATATATACTTACATACACTGTCTCTCACTCTATCTATCTATCTATCTATCTATCTATCTATCTATCTATCTATCTATCTATCTCTCTCTCTTTCTCTTTCTCTTTCTCTCTCTCTCTCTCTCTCTCTCTCTATCTATCTAAAAAGAAAAGAAACAGGCGCACACCTAGTGCATTAACGTATAAAAAATAGTTTATAGAACATTAAAATAAGTCAAATGCCCACTCACAAAGGTACAAGGTTTAAAAGCAGGTATGAGACAGGCTCTCATAAGCCAGTACTGCCGAAGTGTCTGTTCCTTCCACGGTAAGTGAAGAACCGCTTTTCTTTTTCCGCCTTTTTGTTTTGGATGGCTCCGTCCCATCAGGAATACTGGGGTCTCCTTTATTTGAAATTTTAGCAGCGTCACTGGATCCACCCGGCTTTTATTGCAACTGTAATAGCTGACTGAAATATTCGGTGATCCACTGCTCCCGCTCTGTCTCCTGCTGATTATATTCGTCATCAAAGTGAGCGGTCTTTTCTGTTCGTGCCGAGTTCAAGCACCCCCACCATTCTTGGGGTGTTTTGTGGGTGTGACTCGGTTCGGGTTCCCCGTTAGAGATGTCTTCCTCTTTATTGGACTGGAAGGGCCACTCTTCCGTGGGGTAGGGTTCATTACAGGAACGCTGCATCTTGTCCTCCATTTTTAGGCTATCAGGTGTAATTTTCTTCCTGACCTCAGGAGGCGCTATTGCAGCTGTTGCCACGGTATTTGCTAGAACCCCCAATTGTGGTAGTCCTACAGGTGGGCATATTTTGCTTGAAGAGGTCATAGCTCTCACAGGCATCTCTGTAGACTTTTCTTTCTTCGGTAATTTTTTTTCAATATCAGCAGTGCTGTGCATGCATTTTCTCTTATCAGGTATACAAGATGTGCAGTTGCTAGGTAAAACTGTCTATTTGCTTTACACCATTTACTTGCTAGGTGTAATCTCTCATTAGGTATGCTGAATGTGTGGTTGCTAGGTAAAAAAAACTTCTGTTTGCTTTACAACATTTACTTGCTAGGTTCATCCCTCTGCTTCAGCAACGGAATTTGGTTTTCTGCCTGAGTTCAGTAATTTTCAGTCTCATCTTTGGGTATTATGGCATTCACACCTCACACTTTGGGTGTCTGTTTTGCTCCCAAGATATATATAGGCAGACTTTTTTACTTGCAGAAAAAAACTTTCTTTGCAGTGGACTATTTCTTTCATTCCCGGCAGGGTGAGTCAACACTCAGCAATTGGCTTTGAAATACCTTTTACACAGGTCAGCAATCCCTTTTTCCCCTATAGGGCAATTTTACACTCAGCATTTGTTTGCTAAAAATTCCCCTGCTTCAGCACAGTCTTGTATCAATTTTCACACTTTTCTGCATATTCTCCATTCACAGCTGGTAGCCCTATGCGGTGTGGCAACCTTTATTTGCAAAATCAGTACCACTCGTGGGTCACCATCTGTATTCACTGCTTCAGCGAAACTTTTGAAAACAACAAACACCTATCCCTTTTTAAGGGCTGACTCACTTCTTGAACCCTGACTATGGCTGGAAGGCAAAACCCCTATTTCAATGACCATATTACACTTTGTGATAGGCAAATGAGGTTTAGCTGCTTCAGCAGTCTCTCTCCTCTTGGGATTTTGGAAAAGCGTCCATCTGTGGTTATGTAAGTTTCAGTGCAGTGTAAGTTTCAGTGGTGTGTATCACTTTAACTCTGGTCTCTGCTGCATGATGTTTTTTATTTTTTTTCTAAGTTGCTCAGACTGTTTGTAGGCAAAAAGCATAAAAAAAAATTTCACATTAAAAATCTCCTGTCCTTTTTAACTTCAAAGACACCTCTCATCCCACTTCTGACACCATATGTAGACGGACGTTCACAGAGGTACACAATTGGAGACTTTATAAGGTGAAATTATAACGAGGCTTTATTGTGCCTTTTCCTTAACATTAGGAAACCATCCAAACAAGTGGGAAACACAGCTTCTATTCACTTGGGAGTGGTTCTAGTGAAATAATATGCAATTCACAACTCCCTTAGTTAAGCATGTCTCCCAGCCCCAAACACATAGCATGAAATGAACAGATATAAAATGTCGTTTTTTTTAAAAGTGTTATCTGTTCCTTGTAGTTTGGAGGGAAAATCTTCTCTGTCCCTGGTTGCTACCTTTTCTTCAGGGTTTGTCAGCATTCAGGTTTAGAAATTTCCCCTGTATCTTGGAAGCAGCTCTGCTGTGTCTTCTGGCAGAGCTCAAGACATGGTCAGCTCCAGAGATCTGTGTTCTCTTGGTCAGTCTCTCCTGGGAGACTCAAGAACCTCTGTTCTGTCTCCAAAGTTCAGCTCACACGTGAGCTAAGAAGTCTCATTTCCTGTCTCACAAGACAGGCTTTTGTAAGCAATCTAAATCAGGCAGGTGGTGTTTATTAATGACTACCAGCAGTAAACCACCACACTGCTAGATTAAAGTCACATTACTTGAACAGGGATTACTCCCCTGTTACACCCCCCAAATATTGTCATAATAATGTATTCATCTGAACCCTAAAGTGGTACAGATTACTATATTATCAGTCAATGTGCCTCCCCCCAAAAAATCAAAAAACACATCCAAAGAATAAACCTGTAAAAAGAGACATTTACAAACATTCAATATATTACTTACCATTAGAAGCGGTGGCCCTCCGACTCCCGGGGTAACAGGAAGCTCACGTACCTTGAAGGCCTCCAACAGCATCCGATGCCATCCGCCATAAAGATCCGGATCAGGTACCCAAATCTTCTTTTTCTTTCTTTAATCACCTTCTTCTATCTTCATCTGTCACATTTCTTGATCTTCTTTATCTTCTATCTTCATCTGTCAATCAAAAAAACCCCATGGTAAATCCCAACCGATGTTGTCTCGTCGTCTTCTTGGGCTCAAATGAGGTGTCACGGCCTTAAATAGGGCTTGTGACGTCACATTTAGCCTCAAAATGGTTAACAGCCACCTGATTGGCTGTTCATACCATGTTCCGACTTAAAATTTTTTTTTACATGACGTCACTTAAAGGGAATAATGCCAGCCAATCAGAAGGTTGCCACAAAAGGTTGGAGGAAATAGTCCACATATTGGGGATTGGGATAGGTTAGATGTAAGACTCTCTATTCCCGAAATAATCGGTCTGCCTGGCGGGTTTGTCATACTTTTATGAGTTTTTGGGAGGACCCTACCTTATTATTTATGTCAATATATCGTTTAATGCACTATGAGCGTTGTGCGCTGTGTCTTTTCTGTTTTTTTCTTCATTGGATGTGTTTTTTGATTTTTTGGGGGAAGGCACATTGACTGATAATATATTAATCTGTACCACTTTAGGGTACAGATGAATACATTATTATGACAATATTTGGGGGGCATTTGTGGCTTGGTATTGCTGTTGTTTTTTTTAATGTCAGTTTCTTATGTGGATGGGATTGTTTGTTTTTTTCTTGCTTAATGTAATAAAATGTTTGCGACTGGTGTTCGTTTGTAGTTAATGTTGTATTACTGCACCGACACACTTTATTCGAGCAAATACCCGGTATGTACCTGGCAGATACCTGGAATGCGCCACTCCTCACCTCTAACAAGCCCCGTTGCATTTGCCTTCCCAGCCTGGGTTCATGCCTGGCTGATGGGCGGCTGATCTGTTAAATGATAATGATTAGGATTTAATAGGCTGCAATGCTTCGCGTGTCTACCAGATGGCATAAATTCATGAATTGTAATGCAGTATATATATATATACTGTGCAGTATTGCAGCCAGCGGGAATAAAATGCTTCAATCCCTGCTTGGAAAATAACTCAATGCACTCGGGCAGAAAACAGTCACAAACCTCAATACACCCGGGTATACCCGAATTCGTGGGACTAGCCAAGCTCGAATAAAGTGTGTCGCCAGTGTATGTTAGCTAATTCGTTTTATGGTTATTTCAGATATTGTTTGAATGTATTTCTTTGTCTTTTAATGTTTACATTCATTAATGTTGTAGTAATTCATTGGTTTGATTGGTTAGTGTTACTATTCATTTTGAGTTGGTTTAGGAATTAATTGGTTTCATTGGTTAATGGTTTAATTAATTCATTGTTGATGTTGTTACTGCTTGTATTCATTGGATTAGCTGGCTACTGTTTTTATTTACTTTATTTAGGTATGCTAATGCAGTGTTTAATAATGGGCAAATAATCAATTATCCATATCTGGATAATAGTTATTTTGCACATTATTGTACTGTATATGTTAGGGCGGAGGGGGGTGGGGGTCGTGTATTGATGTTTGTTAAATCTTTTTTTAATATACATGTGTTTCATAGTGTAGATGTGCAGGGGGACAAAACAAGAAAAAAGAAAAACAAGAAAAAACACAAAAGCGCACCAAGATGAGAGATAGATATTGTATTAGCAACAAATAATA
Organism: Ascaphus truei; assembly: GCF_040206685.1. Lineage (NCBI taxonomy): Eukaryota > Metazoa > Chordata > Amphibia > Anura > Ascaphidae > Ascaphus > Ascaphus truei. Next base: position 159,313,168 of record NC_134485.1, read on the forward strand.
AAATTAGTAACTTACATATAAAATTTCTTTAATAATCCCCGATTCTGGTGTCTATCACAGGAGTAGGGCATCACATAGGAAGTATGAAGGGTAATCTCAGTTCTGCGAGATCAGACCCGCGCGCTGGGGCTGTCTCTGTTCACTCTCCTGTCCTCCACGTGTGGTAGCGTGGTGCAGAGTGTAGCACACATGTGCAGGAACCGGGGCCTTCAATAGGTGTCCTTAGGATGCCTGTCCGTTTTTGATAGCATAGAAACGATCGGAAATAAGCAGGAACGGTACACTTGAGTGTGTACTGGTGGTGGGTAGTAAAACCGCCAGCCACAACAGTCGCAGGGGGTCTCCGGAGCTGAACCACATTGGTTTCAGGAGATACAGGCCCCGTTATGGGGTGCCGGTATCCCCTGCACTTTCAAGCGTCCGCGTCACGTGACCGGGACATTGAAATTCTGCAGGGGATACCGGCACCCCATAACGGGGCTTGTATCTCCTGAAGTAGGGGTTCCTCGGACCTGAAACCAATGCTATTCAGCTCCGGAGACCCCCTGCTCATGTACACTATTATTAAAATGTATTTATTTAGTGTACGATCGCCTGTAACAGCCTTGCATGGAGATGCAGAATCTCCATGCAAATGTCACAGGCGGCTTATTTTTTCTATCAGCTAGCGTAAGGGAAGTTTCAGTGCGCTAGCAGAGGGAAAAAACATTGCACGCACGATAAGCCAGTTTTGGGCACGTCCAATAGAAAATGGGCTGAGGGCCTTAGTGAATCGCACCGCCGGCTTCATTTTTTATCGGACGTGCTAATTTTTTCAGGCTGGCGCGAAAGCTCGGAGCTTAGTGCATAGCCCCCTCTGTGCTCTGTGAGGGAGAGGTGGTGAAACTGCTGTGTGGCCTATAACACTGCATGTTTTGCCTTATCGGATCTTGATGGCTTCAGGCATATGGTCTATATTACTAAACAGTGCTGTTTTATAAAATATCTTCAGTTGCTGAAAGATACCCTGTAACCCATGTTACTTGAATGGCTGTAAGATATCTTCTGGTCCCCGAAGGTATCCTATAGAATAGCACCACAGTAAACGTGGCCTATACAGTATGTGAAGGCAATGCTAAATTGCAATTCTGCCTATAGTTTTAGATATTTGAAGGTGAAAACCCTGAGATGAAACTTTTTTAGAACACACATTGTACAACACACATTGTACTGAATGGTATACTGTACATTTTTTTTTATTCAATTGACTCCATGTTCTGCTCAAAATCTACTACTCTCCTTCCCACTTTACACCCTCCGCTGTCCTTGAAATCTTGTCAAATCAGGTAAAATGTAACCCTACACCATATTATTAGTCTGCTTTCTGAGCACAAATATTAGATTTAGTGCAATTGCTTGATAAATCAGCATAACATGACATCATACCTACATTTGATTGCACTGTTATTCCACTGGGAAGCATTTCTGAGGTCTGTTGCTACTACTTTGGTGGTTGATATCAAGTTTCTGCTTTTGCTTGGAGATAAAGCGATTGCACATTGTCTGAACAGACACATTGGGGGCTATGCACTAAGCTCCGATAAGTCACTTTTAGACTGAAAAGTACTCTTCGATCGTGATTTTTGGCTCAACCCGATGCACTAAGCAACGCAAACAGGCACTTTGCGGTCTTAAAAATTACTTTTTTCAGGAATTCCAACTATGCTCGATCACAGCCTTGTTTGCGTGAAATTCAGACCTTAAGCGGGATGCAATAAGCAACGCAACCTTAGCAAACGATAAAGTTGCGTTGATCAGAACACGTCAGGTCAGAGTAGACGCAAAGAAATCTGGACTTAGAAAAAATTCTGGCTTTTTATTTTTGCATGCGCAAAACCCATACAGCAGGCCAGTGGGTGTCCCCGGCTGACCCCGCGGGGGAACCGACTGAGCTCAGGGGTCACGCGGATGTCCCCGGCTGACCCCGCGATGGGTCCGGGGGTCCCCGGCTCACCAAGCGGGGGTCCCCGCGGGAATGCGGGGGTCCCTGCAGGAGTCTCGGGGTTCCCGCGGGCCTGCGGTACCAATGTTGCACCTCCAAAAATAAGAAACAACAATTATAACTAAATAAAACCCCCTAACACATACTATACAGTAATGGCCAAAATTACTATTATCCAAATATGGATAATAATGCATTTGGCCATTTTAAATACATATAACATTCAATAAACAGTCAAAACATATTACACTTACCTTTTACAGGCACCCACAATGAAGGCCGCCTTCATCCACAGCTTCATTCTGCCCATGCCCCTACGGTGCTGCAAAACATGCACAACAATTACAATAGCCAATGTAATGTCCCCTAACCCCTTAATCACCATAGCGGTTATTAACTGCTACAGTCATTAAGGGGTTAACCCACCGTCACCCACCACTCGGGAGGCCTTCATACCCTCCCACACTAACCCCCCACCCTGTGAGGCCTAACCACCCTCACCCACTACCCACAAGGGAGGCCTACCCACATACCGTTGCGAACACCCCCCCCCCCCCACCCCCAGTACCCACAATGAGGCCTAACCACCCTCACCCACTACCCAGCCGGGAGGCCTAACCACATATCCTTGGGGCCAATACCCCCTTCCCCCCCCCAGTACCCACAATAAAAACAATACACAGCCCCACAATAAACATCATTCTATTTAGTAAATACATAACTCACCCCCTGTTCCCCCCCATAAATACATGATTTATTCTTTAACATACAGGGTTCATACCCCAGCCCCACGTGGGCTGGCGGGTCACCTGACAGAACTACAGCGTACCAGCAACTTGTTTCACACAGGTTCTGGAGGCCTGTTGGTGGGTCCCGCCAAGCGCCATGGCCCCCAGGTGGTCTCCTTGGGACACCGTGGGCCACATTTGGGTCCCCACGGTAGGCCCGCGGATGTCTGGGAGCCCCGGGTCAGACCCACAGGTGTCTGCCGGGCCTAGGGTGGTTCTCACGGACGTCTGGGGAACTCACGAGCGCTCACTACAGGTCCACTGTGCCCCCACGGATGTGGGACCACCGGTTCTTCCCCGCAGACTACGGGTCCGCTGTGCCCCCACAGATGTGGGACCACCGCTTCATCCCCGCAGGTGTCACCCATGGAACCACCAGCCTGATACCCGTGAAATACCCGAGGAGACCTCTAAGGTAATGAATTATTGTTTATTGTTATGTATGTTTTAATACTAGTGTAGATGTGCAGGGGGTATCCTGAGCTGAACCGCATTGGTTTCAGGTCCGAGGACCCCCTACTTCAGGAGATACAGGCCCCTTTTTGGGGTGCTGGTATCCCCTGCAGAATGTAAATAACCCGGTGACGTGACGCGGGAGCTTTAAACTGCAGGGGATACCGGCACCCCATAACGGGGCCTATATCTCTTGAAGTAGGGGGTCCTCGGACCTGAAACCAATGCGGTTCAGCTCGGGAGACCCCCTGCTCATGTACACTATTATTAAAATGGTTTTATTTAGTGTACGATCGCCTGTAACAGTCTTGCATGGAGATAGCAAATCCCCATGCAAATGTTACAGGCAGCTTTTTTTTCTATCAGCTAGCGAACGGAAAGGTTCAGAACGCTAGCAGGGGGGAAAAAAGCATCACGTATGCTGTGGCTGTTTTGAGCTATTTTGAGCAGGTACGTTAAAAAATGGCCTCAAGGCCTTAGTGCATCGCGTCCCCGGCTTCATTTTTTAACGAACCTGATTTTTGGCCAAATCAGAACGCAAAGCCATTGAGCTTAGTGCATAGCCCCCATTGTACCTTTGGTTCCATAACAGGCGGTTATCAGATAATGAAAGATCATTACCATTGTAAAGATTTTAAAGTTTTATCGAACAAGATTTAATGGATGATAAATAATTGCATTTAGTATGAAGCATAGATTGTGAGCTCTTTGGGGCAGGGACTCCTTTTCCAAATGTTACTTTTACAAAGCTGTGACCATGCAGCAAGCTTAAGCCTATAGGGAACCATGTTAAAAATGGTTTTTGAGGCAAAAAGTGACACTGTGTGCTCATTTGCATGTCATTTCCCAGAATCCCTTGCTACAGTGGACGTGCTGTATGCTGGGTGATGATGGGGAAAGGCGGGGTTGCAGACCTGCCTAAGACATGCAGAAGAGCATACAGTTGTATTTGCATATATATATATATATATATATATATATATATATATATATATATATATATATATATATATATATATATATATATTGTGACAAACGCCCCTTTTTTGTAGTGCTGACGTCTGTCTGGGTTCTTCCCGACACAGTCTTCTAGGGTTAATTATACAACAAACAGGATCATGCAAAGTATTATGCTGCTTAACTCAAGCTTCTGCCTGCTTTATTTTCATCCAAGAAAGGTACTGCAGCTTTAACATGTGTAGGTTAGAGGTACTCAGATACTTTCATTCAGCAGTTCACACATTTCAGTGTTACAATATTTCCCACACTGTTATTTCAAGAAATAAAACCAAAATCATATAAGCAAATCCTATCCCTTTCAGGGATCTAACTACACATCAGAATCAGTCTCTCTAACAGCTGCTGGCCAACTAAACTGGTTCCCCAGCTTAAAACAATGCTCTCTCATTTAGGGACACAAGATACAGCACAGTCTTTTAGCAACAGCAGTAACCATTTGTTTTGTCTTATCTGTTCGTGGTGTCCAGGCAAATCCTCTGGTACTGTCATACGTGGAGAGGCCGTCAACCTCGATACTGGATGCAGGAGAGTAGCGACACCCCCAGCCCCCAGGCTCCAAGGAGAGAGAGAGAGAGAAATGCAAAACCTCTCTGCTCTAAATACCTGTGCATGTGATTAGAAGAGCAGGTGAGGGAGAACTTGAGCCATTGTAATCTGTGGTCTGGATTTTCCATCCAGCTGCCTGAGTTAATGGGAAGCTGTGGAACGGATCATTTGTAACTATTCCTGCACTTTCTGCTCTAAAATGGGGCAGAAAGCTGCCTAACATCTTTGGACTATGTCACAATATATATATATATATATATATATATATATATATATATATATATATACATACATACACATACACACATGTAGAGGTATCAGTACCATGTTAGCCGAGCCTCAATAATCAAAAAATAAATAGATGATACCGTTCTGTGGCTAACAAAATGCTTTTATTTGTGCGAGCTTTCGAGATACTCTGATCTCTTCTTCTGGCGATGTTACAATGAATGAAGCAAGCAAAAGCTATACTATAAACAGTGTCTATTGGAATGTTATCTGAGCTGGTCCTTCCCCCGGTGTGGATGTGTTTTATGGCTGGTGGTGTCAAAAGGTTCCTGAAAGCAAGTGATGAAAGAGTGTGTATGTGTATCAGTGTGAATTAACATAAATGGAGAGCCCACAGTATATGCAGTGCTTTACAAAAGGTGTGTGTGGAGTGGGAGTGGATATAAATGGTGTGGGTGGGTGTGGAAAAGTGAGAGTTAGTAGCATAACTAAAAGTGTGTGTGGATACTATGTGATCCCTATTGGTGTATAGGGATGGAAAAACAAGGAGTATAAGTATGTGTGAGAGACAGCTGTGTGTGCATACATATAGCACAGTATGTACAGACATGGCCTATAGCGCTCATGGGAAGAGAGTTCACTTGTGTCAGTAATGACTCATAAAATTTTGATCTCTGTTTAGGCCACTGCTAAGTGTCCCGAACAGTTGCATAAATTTGTATTCATGCAACCGTCTCTCTTTCAGTGTTTTAAGACTACCTTAGAGTATGGCAACCCTCATATTGTTCATCTTATGGCCAAAGTCAGAGAAATGTTCGCCAACAGGACTGTCTCTTGTTCCGCGTGTGATGCTGTGGCGGTGCAGGTTCATTCTCTTTTTTAGCCCCTGCCCTCTCTCACCTATGTAGTAGCAGCCCCCTGGGCATTTCATGCACATGGTGAGGTACACGACATTGCTGGAGGAACAGGTGAACTTTCCTCTGATTTTGTATTCCCGATTCCTGTGTGGCATTTGTATTGTGTCCGCTGTGTAGAGCATTGCGCAGGTTTTGCATCTTGGGTCCTGGCATGGTTTTGTCCCGCATTCAGTTGTACTGCTGAATACTTTACTCCTCACCATAATATTCTTGAGACAAGCGACAGGGTACCTTTGGTGGTCACATATAACCCACACCTAGGAGCCCTACGCAAGATCGCCAGGAAACTACTGTACAACCCATCCTCCAGGAAGATACAAGACTGCAACAGGTCTTCCCTGAAGACCCTTATTATCATAAAGACAACCCCATAATATCAAGAATATTATGGTGAGGAGTAAAGTATTCAGCAGTACAACTGAATGCGGGACAAAACCATGCCAGGACCCAAGATGCAAAACCTGCGCAATGCTCTACACAGCGGACACAATACAAATACCACACAGGAATCGGGAATACAAAATCAGAGGAAGGTTCACCTGTTCCTCCAGCAATGTCGTGTACCTCATCATGTGCATGAAATGCCCAGGGGGCTGCTACCACATAGGTGAGACAGGGCAGGGGCTAAAAAATAGAAGGAACCTGCACCGCCACAGCATCACACGCGGAACAAGAGACAGTCCTGTTGCCGAACATTTCTCTGACTTTGGCCATAAGATGAACGATCTGAGGGTTGCCATACTCAAAGGTAATCTTAAAACACTGAAAGAGAGACGGTTGCATGAATACAAATTTATGCAACTGTTCGGGACACTTAGCAGTGGCCTAAACAGAGATCGAAATTTTATGAGTCATTACTGACACAAGTGAACTCTCTTCCCATGAGCGCTATAGGCCATGTCTGTACATACTGTGCTATATGTATGCACACACAGCTGTCTCTCACACATACTTATACTCCTTGTTTTTCCATCCCTATACAACAATAGGGACCACATAGTATCCACACACTTTTAGTTATGCTACTAACTCTCACATTTCAACACCCACCCATATATATATATATATAGTGCAGAATAAATGTGTTCGACAATCCTATACATTTACATGCCCGGGGCGGGTGGATTTAACCCCCGGGCCAGTAAATATTGGCCCAAGCAGAACACGTGTTTGTTTTTTAAAATTACCCCCAGCTCGCGCTGAATATTCCCTGCTCGCGCTGAAAAAAAAAAAAAAAACTCCCTACCTGACAGCTGATTGGCGCGCGCTCCCAGGCTTTGCGGGCGCGCGACCAGGCTCTATATGAGCCTGCCCCCAACGAGCAGCCATTCTTTCTGGCCGGAGATCTGTTGGAGAGTAAGTACTCTCCAATCTTCCATCTTGTGGCCCCTCTGCTCCTTCCCTGCAAGCCCCCTTACTCCCCGCTTCCCGCGCGGGCAGGAGATGGTAGTGGGATTGTTCCCCCCTTCTCTCCCTGTCCCGGCTTCCCGCGCGGGGCAGGTGTTCCCCCCCTTCCCTCCCTGTCCCGGCTTCCCGCGCGGGGCAGGTGTTCCCCCCCTTCTCTCCCTGGTCCCAGCTTGTAGTGGGGGTGTCCCCCCCTTCTCTCCCTGTCCCGGCTTCCCGCGCGGGGCAGGAGATGGTAGTGTGGTGTCCCCCCCTTCTCTCCCTGTCCCGGCTTCCCGTCGATCCCCGTGGGGCAGGAGATGGTAGTGGGGGTGTCCCCCCCTTCTCTCTCTGTCCCAGCTTCCCGTCGATCCCCGCGGGCAGGAGATGGTAGTGGGGGTGTCCCCCCCTTCT